>NC_047105.1:8308425-8422034 GCF_902500255.1 Thalassophryne amazonica
TAATTCATAACTTACTGTATTAATGAATCAAATATCTGCATATTATGGCTGCAGGATTTTTCCAAACTTCCTTGCACAGGTGTTGCACCTTACAGCAGTTGAAACGGCAATAATAAATGATTTGAAGCTCTCAGAGATCCTATCCACAGGCATCTTTCATTTATTTCCACAGGGATATTAACGTGAGACTCATGGAGGAATGCTAAATTAAAATTTTTTTCTAGCTCACTTATTATTTCATCTATCATGCATCCGGAAAGTATTCAGCGCTTCACATTTTCATATATTTTTTTTATGTTACAGCCTTATTTCATACAAAGAACACAAAACCTCTGACCAGTAGGGGGGTCTGCTCCTTGTACAGTGCTTCTCTTTTTCCACATTTTGTTATGTTACAGCCTTATTCCAAAATTGAGTAAATTATTTTTTCACTCAAAATTCTACTCAGAATACCCCATAATGACAACATGAAAGATGTTTTTTTTTTTTTGCAAATTTATTAAAAAAAATAAAAACCTAAGAAATCACATGTACATAAGTATTCACACCATTTGCTCAGTACTATGTTGATGCATCTTTGGCAGCAATTACAGCCTCGAGTCTTCTTGAATCGAGTCTTGACCCCTTTAGCGCCTGCCCTCAAATGGGACTACAGTACCCAATGAGTTATTTTTAATGACTACAGTTGAGGCATGTACGTAAGATTTAACTAGTCTTGGAGCCACAACATATTTGTCACAAACAAAGCTTTGAGCTGGTTCAAGGAATGAAGACAAGAAACAACGGATATAAAAGTAGTTAGAAAAAACAAACCAGAAACCTTATACTTTTTAATAGTATGATAAATGGACTGCATTTATATAGCGCTTTTCCATCTGCATCAGACGCTTAAAGGATGGAACAAATATTTTATTTGAAATAATGGTAACTGGTTAATACAATGTCGGACTCTGTAGTTTTCTCTGGGCCCCTCCCCAATCGGACCGGGAGTGACATGTTTAGCCGCATGTTCTCCTTGAATTGCTGGCTGTCTGAGTGGTGTCCAAAAAATGAGGTGGGCTTCATAGATAATTGGCAAAGCTTCTGGGGAAAACCTGGTCTTGTTAGGAGAGATGGCATCCATCCCACTTTGGATGGAGCAGCTCTCATTTCTAGAAATCTGGCCAATTTTCTTAAATCCTCCAAACCGTGACTATCCAGGGTTGGGACCAGGAAGCAGAGTTGTAGTCTTACACACCTCTCTGCAGCTTCTCTCCCCCTGCCATCCCCTCATTACCCCATCCCCGTAGAGACGGTGCCTGCTCCCAGACTACCAATAACCAGCAAAAATCTATTTAAGCATAAAAATTCAAAAAGAAAAAATAATATAGCACCTTCAACTGCACCACAGACTAAAACAGTTAAATGTGGTCTATTAAACATTAGGTCTCTCTCTTCTAAGTCCCTGTTAGTAAATGATATAATAATTGATCAACATATTGATTTATTCTGCCTAGCAGAAACCTGGTTACAGCAGGATGAATATGTTAGTTTAAATGAGTCAACACCCCCGAGTCACACTAACTGCCAGAATGCTCGTAGCACGGGCCGAGGCGGAGGATTAGCAGCAATCTTCCATTCCAGCTTATTAATTAATCAAAAACCCAGACAGAGCTTTAATTCATTTGAAAGCTTGACTCTCAGTCTTGTCCATTCAAATTGGAAGTCCCAAAAACCAGTTTTATTTGTTATTATCTATCGTCCACCTGGTCGTTACTGTGAGTTTCTCTGTGAATTTTCAGACCTTTTGTCTGACTTAGTGCTTAGCTCAGATAAGATAATTATAGTGGGCGATTTTAACATCCACACAGATGCTGAGAATGACAGCCTAATAGATTAGAATTTGTTCATGTAAATGGGGAGTCTTCTTCACAGACTAAGGTTAATTATGGAGTTCCACAAGGTTCTGTGCTAGGACCAATTTTATTCACTTTATACATGCTTCCCTTAGGCAGTATTATTAGACGGCATTGCTTAAATTTTCATTGTTACGCAGATTATATAAATATTGCTTATATTATATAAATACAGACAATATCAAGCAAACTCTAATGTGTGCCTGAGGGAGAGAGGGAAAGAAGGTTGAAGATCTGTAAAGTATAAATGACTTAGTGGGAAGACTGCATTGTCACATTTTGACCCATCAAACCCACATCCGCAATATTTTCTGACCAAGCTTCAGGAAATGTAAGTGAGGACATGCTCCAGGAGTTTAAATTTCTTGTCTCCAGTACAGGTTGTTGTAGCCCAGCAAAGGGCATCATAGTATTGGCGGAGCTCGGCGTTTGGTGACAGCCCACTCACTCACACAGGACGTAGTTTAACTTCCGCCATTGGAGGACAGACGCACTCCAAGGTGCATTAGTGTAGTTTGGCGGAGCATATCGTTGCTTCAGCGTTTGAGATGTGATGCGACATCTATAAACTCAACATAACTGTGCAGTTGCATCAGTTCATACTGGTGGATTGACAAAACATGTTCTACAACCCCTGGCAAAAATTATGGAATCACCGGCCTCGGAGGATGTTCATTCAGTTGTTTAATTTTGTAGAAAAAAAGCAGATCACAGACATGACACAAATGTAACGGAGACTATCAGGTGTCGCTGTGCAGATGTAGTTAGTAAACCTCACTCCCAAAAACAAACTTGTGCATTTATTGATGATGTAATGACAACCATCTCCCCAGTGCCTTTACCTGGCATGCAGCCCCATATCATCAATGACTGTGGAAATTTACATGTTCTCTTCAGGCAGTCATCTTTATAAATCTCATTGGAACGGCACCAAACAAAAGTTCCAGCATCATCACCTTGCCCAATGCAGATTTGAGATTCATCACTGAATATGACTTTCATCCAGTCATCCACAGTCCACGATTGCTTTTCCTTAGCCCATTGTAACCTTGTTTTTTCTGTTTAGAGGTGTTAATGATGGCTTTCGTTTAGCTTTTTTGTATGTAAATCCCATTTCCTTTAGGCAGTTTCTTACAGTTCGGTCACAGACGTTGACTCCAGTTTCCTCCCATTCGTTCCTCATTTGTTTTGTTGTGCATTTTCGATTTTTCAGACATATTGCTTTAAGTTTTCTGTCTTGACGCTTTGATGTCTTCCTTGGTCTACCAGTATGTTTGCCTTTAACAACCTTCCCATGTTGTTTGTATTTGGTCCAGAGTTTAGACACAGCTGACTGTGAACAACCAACATCTTTTGCAACATTGTGTGATGAGTTACCCTCTTTTAAGAGTTTGATAATCCTCTCCTTTGTTTCAATTGACATCTCTCATGTTGGAGCCATGATTCATGTCAGTCCACTTGGTGCAACAGCTCTCCAAGCTGTGATCACTCCTTTTTAGATGCAGACTAACAAGCAGATCTGATTTGATGCAGGTGTTAGTTTTTGGGATGAAAATTTACAGGGTGATTCCATAATTTATTCCTCAGAATTGAGTGATTCCATATTTTTTCCCTGTGCTTGGTCTAAAAAAGTAACCGTTACTGACTGCCACAATTATTTTTCTTGATTTCTTATAGTGTTTCTTAAAGCCAGAAAGTTGCCATTAGAAATGACTTTAGTTTTGTGTCATGTCTGTGATCTGCTTTTTTCTACAAAATTAAACAACTGAATGAACATCCTCCGAGGCCAGTGATTCTATAATTTTTGCCAGGGGATCAAGGGATCCAGAGGAGGGAGTGCATCCAGTCAAGTATCTGATGTTGGCCAGTGGTGGCCAGCAGAGGGAAATGGAGCAGTAATGGTTTAGTAGCGGAGCTCAACTGTTGTTGGCATTTCTGCATGGACATCAAAGATTTTTAAGTATGTTAAAAAGTTTTCTGGGACCACGACATACATCAATGTTGCCTGAATGACGTCAACTTCGTTCCTGCGGAGTCTGGCGGAGTCTGGCAGACTTCGGCACTGGTCACCGGTAAGCAACTTTTCACTTTCTGTCCGCAAACGCCAGACTTATCGTCAGAGTGTGACTGGGTCATAGCCTGCACCCACCCGACACGTGTCCGCAGGTTACAGGTAGACCTATGCGTCAATATTGGATTTTTTTTTTTTTTTTTTTTTTACAAACTAAAATATTTTCTGCTTGCAGTAGCTTGGTGCTGAGTTCATGTTCTGCCATCCTCTGAATCTCATGCATATCTTTGAATGCCAGAGAGAAATTTCCTTGCAGCAGGAAAGTAAAGTGAAATGTACGTGTTAGCTCCCTGTTTCCTAATGTTGTGCCAAGCACCTTTATAAATGTTGGTCTAAGACACCAACGTCATAGACCTCTATCCAGCAGAGTCTACCTTATCAACTCCTGCATCAATGACAGTATCTGTGTGCACTCACTGGCCACATTATTAGGTACACCTGTTCAATTGCTCGTTAATACAAATTGCTAATGAGCCAATCACATGGCAGCAACTCAATTGGATTGGTTTGGATTGGATAGCTTTATTATCATTGCCATTACAACAACGAGACTGCCACATTCACATTCCACAGACAAACAGCAATTAATCCACAATTATTACTTGTTTACCATAATAATGGCACACATCAGAATTAAGACAACACATATACATTTGACATTGTTTATGTGCACTAAACTTGAAACAGTCCGTTTTCGAAATTGAGGCGATGTGAGTGTGTGGTAGCCGCTGCAACTGGAGTCATGTCGCCTGCCAGCTTGGGAAGAACGGGGCCTGCCGCGGGGGGGGCAGGAAGGGAGGTGAAAGGGAAAAGCTGGAGCATGCTTCATTCCATGTGTAAGTCTGTCAGCAACAACTGTTGCTGCAGAAACTTAAACAGAGTTACAGTATATATAGGGTGTCTCAAAAAATGTACTATGAAATATGAATACCAGGAAATAATGGTGTTTTTGTCATCTCAGGAACCCTAAAGTTTGTTCTGCAAGACATTAAAGTCAAGGAAAAATGCCGCAGTTGACCTTAATTCAGAGAATAAAAATCGTCAAGTTCTGTGCAACCCATCCTAATGGGCCTTTCACATTGCACGCTTTGGACACTTCAGGTAACTCCTCCCAACACCTCAATGCGTGATATCAGACACATCGCATCGGATGCGGCGAGGGGGGCGGAGACTGCTACATCACACTCTGGCTGTTTCCACAACCCAAGAAATGCTGAGCGATCGCCATGTTGGATTTGTGTATGTACGTCCAAGAAAAAGCTTTAATAAACAGCAGTTGAACGATTCTCCCATCACCCAGGTGGGAAAAGCTTTATTTCAGCTACTTTTCAGAGTGACGCTGAGCCGAGAGAGGACTGACAACGTGGTGGGATGTCGATCGGCCATGACAGCGGGCCGACCCACATGGAGCAACCGGGGTTCAGGCTTCATCCCCGGGCAGAGCGACACAGGCAGCCGGGGTGATGGAGCAGACCCACCCAATCCAAAATTTCCCACTTTTTGGATATATACAAACACCCAATTTGACCAGTGGAGCTTAGTTCTGCAGCTTTATCGAGGTGAGAATAATTTAATAATGAAACGTGACTTTTACCGCACTGCTGAAAGTTTAATGATCGGCTAACGTTAGCTTAACCTTTTTGCACAGTTCAACTGAGTGAATGCTTTAATTGTAAATGGTTCAGTCTGTTTTTATTTTAACAAATAAAGCTCCAACTTTTTTCTGAGACCAAAAAAAGCTCAACTTTAAATAACTTAGATTTTTTTTTAACTGTTTAATGCTTCTTTATATTTTAAGAATTATTTTTTTTGTCCCAATCAGGAACATTTGCTGTGCAGACAACCTAAATACAGATGCACTTCTAAAACTTCCAGTGATGAGCTGAACACCATGAAGTCCAGTCGGAAGAAGACATCTCTGCTCTTCAAAATAGGCGTAAAGTGTCTTCAAAAACTCCACCAGAGGTCAATGTCATCTTGTTAAAATGTCCTGAGAATCCAGCAAACCAACACTTGCTTCTAATTTAAAAGCTCTTTAAACAGCAACTATTTCATTATTTAAAAAACAAAAAACTTTTATTTTATATTTTAACAATAAATGAATGGATCATTAAAAATGTCCACAAAATCAATGTTAAGTCAAAAGACATTTGCACGGATAGAAGCCCCGTCCCTGTTGTGCACAATTTTAAAACAGTCACTAGTCAAATTCATGTTTGAGAAATGACTCTGTCCTGATCACAACATTAAAGGCAATCACATATTCTGACGTAATTACAAATTGAAATGACTCAATTAAAAAATGACTTCATTATGAGGATTATGTCACAGAAATCCTACTTTACAATCACACTGCAGTCACTGTTAAATTATCTCCTGTTGCACTGGATGAAATATGTGTAAAAATAAATGAAATGAGGTGTAAAAATAAATGTCCAAGGTTACTTATGTTAAACAAGAAATAAACTAATCTGAAATAACAGGTAAGTTATGGTTTTAATTTACAGAAGAAAGGTTTTGAAAGAATCTTATTTTATTTTTTTTTTACTATTTTACTTAGTGTTCTATTTTTTTATAGTAACCAGAAATTAATTTTGAGTTAAAGAAATATTTGCAAGGGTTTTCCTCAGAAAACTGCTCTGTATAAAGTAACAGTCCTGTGTCATGTTTCTTCTATGTGTTGTGAAAGTGTAGGTACACGGACCCACAACAGGGGGCGTAAATGAACGGACAATGGAACAAGCCAAAATACAACAATTTAATGTTGTGAATGTGCACAACAGAACAACAGACAACACAATTTAGAATAGCAGTCAATAATTCACGGTGACGTGTGGGCAGGCTCGAGGATAGAAGACGCCTGTCCAGAGAAGAGCCGGATTCCACACGTCTTCCACTACCAACGGATCTGGAGCACTCCGGAGCCACCAAGCGCTGAGTCCCCAGGTGGCCACTGCCTCCGGCTGTCAGATCTGGTACTGTTGGCAGAAAAAACAGACAGGTGATGGTGGGTGCGTGCACACCCAGCAAACAGTCAGAAACGGGTGGGAAACACCTCCACCTCTTAATCACAGTTTTACACAGTTACGTGCAGATCCTGTCGGTACGTTCGTCGCCTCCAACCGAGGAGCGGAGTACGCCAACTCCCCACACACGACTATTCTGTACTAACAGGTACGTCTGCAACAGTACTATTACACACAGAAGCAAAATACGTTACTACTGATGTGTTGGTTCAGGCTGAGTAGTTTACCTGTTAGGTAGAACGATTTCTCGGCAGCGAGGTGAAGATGCTGCCCGGCCTTTATGGTGATGTGGTTGGTGATGATGAGTGACAGCTGGTGCTGATGATGAATGACAGCTGCCACTCCCGGTTGCTCTGGTGCCCTCTCATGCCTGAAGTCCGCACTTCAGGCAGGGCGCCCTCTGGTGGTGGGCCAGCAGTACCTCCTCTTCAGCGGCCCACACAACAGGACCCCCCCCCCTCAACGGGCGCCTCCTGGCGCCCGACCAGGTTTGTCCGGATGTCGGCGGTAGAAGTTGGCCAGGAGGGCCGGGTCCAGGATGAAGCTCCTCTTCACCCAGGAGCGCTCTTCGGGTCCATAACCCTCCCAGTCCACCAGATACTGGAAACCCCGGCCCTGTCGACGGACGTCCAGAAGCCTGCGCACAGTCCAGGCAGGCTCCCCATCGATGATCCGGACAGGAGGCGGCGCCGGTCTGGGAGTACAGAGGGAAGAGGTGTGGTACAGCTTGATGCGGGAGACATGGAAGACTGGGTGAATCCGCAGTGAAGCTGGCAGCTTCAGCTTCACTGCGGCTGGGCTGAGGACCTTGAACATGGAGAATGGGCCAATGTATCGGTCTTTCAGTTTTTGAGATTCCACCTGTAACGGGATGTCCTTTGTTGACAGCCAAACCTCCTGCCCGGGCTGGTATGCAGAGGCCGGGGATTGCCAGCAGTCTGCATGGGCCTTGGCCCTCGTCCAGGCTTAGAGCAGGGCAGAGCGGGCAGTGCGCCACACCCGACGGCACTTCCTCAGATGGGCCTGGACCGAGGGCACCCCGACCTCTCCCTCCACAAGCGGAAACAATGGGGGCTGGTACCCAAAACATACTTCAAACGGGGAGAGGCCGGTGGCAGATTAAACTTGACTGTTGTGTGCGTACTCGATCCAGGCCAGATGGTTGCTCCAGGCCATCGGGTGCGCGGAGGTCACGCAGCGGAGGGCCTGCTCCAATTCCTGGTTGGCACGCTCTGCCTGTCCGTTCGTCTGGGGATGGTACCCGGACGAGAGGCTCACGGTGGCCCCCATTTCTCTACAGAAACTCCTCCAGACTTGCGAGGAGAACTGGGGACCACGGTCTGAGACAATGTCGGATGGAATCCCATGCAGACGTACGACATGGTGGACCAGGAGGTCTGCAGTCTCCTGGGCCGTCGGGAGCTTTGGGAGGGCCACGAAGTGGGCCACCTTGGAGAACTGGTCCACTAACGTGAAGATGGTGGTCATGCCCTGGGACGGCGGGAGGCCCGTGACGAAGTCCAGGCCGATGTGAGACCAGGGGCAGTGATGCACAGGTAATGGCTGGAGGAGTCCCTGTGCCCGTTAGTGGTCCGCTTTTCCCCTGGCACAGGTGGTACAGGCCTGGACGTACTCCCGGACGTCGGCTTCCATCGACGCCCACCAGAAGCGCTGCCAGACCACTGCCACGGTTCTTCGCACCCCTGGGTGACAGATTAGCTTGGAACCGTGACAGAAGTCCAGGACCGCAGCTCTGGCTTCTGGTGGGACGTAAAGTCTGTTCCTTGGGCCGGTTCCCGGGTCCGGGTTCCTTGCCAGGGCCTCCCGGACGGTCTTCTCCACATCCCAGGTGAGGGCGGCCACGATAGTGGACTCGGGGATGATGGATTCCGGTGGATCTGACAGCTCGGCCTTGACTTCCTCTTCATGGACCCAGGACAGGGCGTCAGATCGCTGGTTCTTGGTCCCGGGGTGGTAGGTGATCCGGAAGTCAAAACGCCCGAAGAACAGTGACCAGCGGGCTTGCCTGGGGTTCAGACGCTTGGCGGTGCGGATGTAATCCAGGTTCCGATGGTCCATGAAAACCGTGAAGGGCACCGTCGCTCCCTCCAACAGGTGTCTCCACGCCTCAAGAGCCTCTTTCAACGCTAGGAGTTCCCGATTGTCGACGTCATAGTTTCGCTCTGCCGGGGTCAACCTACGGGAAAAATAGGCACAAGGGTGGAGAACCTTATCGGACTCCCTGCTCTGGGACAGCATGGCTCCTATCCCTGAGTCAGAGGCATCCACTTCAACAACAAACTGGCGATTGGGATTGGGCTGCACCAGAACTGGTGCAGTCGAGAACCGGCGTTTCAACTCCCTAAACGCGGCTTCGCACCGATCGGACCAGGTGAAGGGGACTTCGGTGGAGGTTAGGGCCGTCAGGGGGCTAACTACCTGGCTATAGCCCTTTATGAACCTCCGGTAGAAATTTGCAAAGCCGAGGAACTGCTGCAATTTCCTACGGCTTGTCAGTTGGGGCCAATCTCTCACCGCCGCAACCTTGGCCGGATCAGGGGCAATGGAGTTGGAGGAGATTATGAACCCCAGGAAGAACAAAGTAGTGAGGTGGAACTCGCACTTCTCGCCCTTCACAAACAGCTGGTTCTCCAACAACCGCTGCAGGACCTGACGTACATGCTGCACGAGTCTCAGGATCTGGGGAGAAGATGAGGATATCGTCAAGGTATACGAAGACGAACCGATGCAGGAAGTCCCGCAAGACGTCATTAACCAACGCTTGGAACGTCGCGGGCGCATTGGTGAGGCCGAACGGCATGACCAGGTACTCAAAGTGACCTAACGGGGTGTTAAATGTCATCTTCCACTCGTCCCCCTCCCAGATCCGAACCAGATAAGCATTCCTAAGATCCAGTTTACTGAAAATTTGGGCTCCATGCAAGGGCGTGAACACTGAATCTAACAGAGGTAACTGGTATTGGTTGCGAACCATGATCTCGTTCAGCCCTCTGTAGTCAATGCATGGACGGGGTCCGCCGTCTTTCTTGCCCACAAAAAAGAAACCAGCACCCAACGGGGAGGTGGAGTTCCGGATCAACCCAGTAGCTAACGAGTCCCGGATGTAGGTCTCCATTGATTCGCGTTCTAGACGTGGGAGGTTGTACAGCCTGCTGGACGGGTACAGCGCCCGGTATAAAATCAATGGCACAATCGTACGGACAGTGCGGGGGCAGCGTGAGTGCCAGATCCTTGCTGAAGATGTCAGCAAGGTCATGGTACTCGGCTGGCACCGCTGCCAGATTGGGGGGGACTAGACCCTCTTCCTTAGCTGTCACGCCGGGTGGAACCGAGGATCCTAAGCACTCCCCGTGGCAGGTTTCGCTCCACTGCGTCACAACCCCAGACGGCCAATCAATCCGGGGATTGTGTTTTAACATCCATGGAAAACCCAAAATCACTCGGGAGGTAGAAGGTGTTACATAAAACACAATCTCCTCCCTGTGATTCCCAGACACAACCAATGTCACTGGCTGTGTCTGGGGTGTGATTAGTGGAAGAAGGGTGCCATCTAGTGCCCGTACCTTCAATGGTGAAGGAAGGGCCACTTCCTCTGCCCATCTGCTATCCAGCAGATTCCCCTCCAACCCGGTGTCCACCAGTGCTGGGGCGTGAAGGGTTAGATTCCCACTCAGGATCGTGACTGGGATGCGTGCGGATTTACGGGGTTTCCCGCATGCGTGTTATGACCCACCCTTAGCCCAGTCTCTAAGGGTGGGCATTGTAGTTTAACCGCTTGGGGCAATTCCTCTGTATGTGCTCACTCGAGCCACAGAAAAAAAACACTCCCCGCGGGCCAGCCTCCGGTGTCTGTCATCTGATATGACTTTGGCCCTGCTCGTGTCCATAGCTTCGTCAGCAGGGGGACTGTGGAGCGTGGGGACGGCGGCACCCTTTCGGACCCGGAAGGAAGAGGGATGGCTCGTGCCCACCGGCCACGCCCTTCGCCCCGCTCCCGACAGTGTTCTTCTAGTCAGTTGTCTAACCGTATAACCAGGTCGATAAGCCCGTCGATAAGCCCGTCAAAATCCCGTGGTTCGTCCTTAGCCAGCAGATGCTCCTTCAGGACCGGAGACAGTCCGTTTACGAAGGCGGCGCGGAGTGCAACAGTATTCCAGCCGGGCGTCGCTGCCGCGATGCGGAAGTCGACTGCATACTCGGCTGCACTCTGATGCCCCTGTCTCGTTGACAGCAGCACGTTCGAAGCAGTGATCAAACACTTGCTTGAACTCCTGCACAAACCCAGCATATGTTAGGAGCTGTGAATTCTGCTCCCAGAGCGCCGTAGCCCAGGCGCGTGCCTCTCCTCGAAGAAGATTTATTACATAAGCCACCCGGCTTGCATCTGACGTGTACATGACGGGACGCTGTGAAAAGACGAGCGAACACTGCATGAAGAAGTCTGTGCACTTCTCGACACAACCTCCGTACGGCTCCGGAGGGCTTATGTATGCTTCAGGGGATTGGGGGGGGGGGGGGTTCGTTGAACAACCACTGGAATGTCTGTATTTGGCACTCGGTCAGCAGGAGGAGGCGCTGCAGCAGCGCCCTGTGCGTGCGCTTCCACCCGAGCGGTGAGAGCCTCCATCCTCCAATTGAGTATGACGTTCTGCTCGGTTACCAAGTCCAACCAAGCAGTGAAGGCGGTTAAGATTTGCTGCAGCTCACCTAACACGTGTCCTGCTGGTGCCTGTGCACCTAGCGTTTCCATTGGTGGTTCATCCGATGGTTGACGCCTCTCGGGATCCATGACGTTGGCCGAGAAATCCTGTTGTGAAAGTGTAGGTACACGGACCCACAACAGGGGGCGTAAACGAACGGACAATGGAATAAGCCAAAATACCACAATTTAATGTTGTGAATGTGCACAACAGAACAACACAATTTAGAATAGCAGTCAATTCATGGTGATGTGTGGGCAGGCTCGAGGATAGAAGACGCCTGTCCAGAGAAGAGCCGGATTCCAAAAGTCTTCCACTGCCAACGGATCTGGAGCACTCCGGAGCCACCAAGCGCTGAGTCCCCAGGTGGCCTGCTGGTACTGCTGGCATAAAAAACAGACAGGTGATGGTGGGTGCATGCACACCCAGCAAACAGTCAGAAACGGGTGGGAAACACCTCCACCTCTTAATCACAGTTTTACAGAGTTACGTGCAGATCCTGTTGGTACGTTCGTCGCCTCCAACCGAGGAGCGGAGTACGCCAACTCCCCACACACGACTATTCCGTACAAACAGGTACGTCTGCAACAGTACTATTACACACAGAAGCAAAATACGTTACTACTGATGTGTTGGTTCAGGCTGAGTAGTTTACCTGTTAAGCAGAACAATTTCTCGGCAGCGAGGTGAAGATGCTGCCCGGCCTTGATGGTGATGTGGTTGGTGATGAGTGACAGCTGGTGCTGATGATGAATGACAGCTGCCACTCCCGGTTGCTCCGGCACCCTCTCGTGCCTGAAGCCCGCACTTCAGGCAGGGCGCCCTCTGGTGGTGGGCCAGCAGTACCTCCTCTTCAGCGGCCCACACAACACTATGTATGTGTATGTATATAACTGGTTTTTTTACAGATCAGTGGTTTCTGCCACTAGTCTTCCGTGTTTTGGCCTGACGCCTAATTTCTATTGGACAGTGTGAAGCGACGTCACAGCTCAGAGCGGCAAAAGTTGGATTGGGTTGAACTTTGACCACGGCAGCCTGTCGACAAGTGGCAATGTGGGCTCCCGTCAGAAGTGTTGCTTTAGCTTGGCTTTTGACATGTCTAAAAAGCGACGCGTCTCATTGAAAATATTCCTTTTTAGACCGATCGTGACACAGCTGATGCCTCCAGTGTGAAAGAGCCATAAGGGCTGACTTGCATCTCTTTCCATACAAAATTCAGTCTCAGGGTGAACAAACTCCCAAGCAAATGGCATGGAGACTTGAATTTGCTGGGTGGTTATTCCAGAAAACTGGAGATGGATGATTTGTTTCTTAGGAAACTCCAGACGAGGAGGTTACATTGATCATGTGGTGTAAAAGATAAAGGTTTAAAACATCAAAAAGGAAAGACTGAACTAAAAACTGCATTAGGGAGAAAAATTACATGCTTTGGCCACATGGTCATGCAGAAAATGTCTGATAATATTGATTGATTTTCCTGTGCTGTCAAAATACTTTTGGGTCCATTTTTTGGAGACACCCTATATACAGATATCTGTGCTATGACTTGTTCCACAGTTAACTGGCATTACGGATCATGTTGAAGAAGCATGTGCTGCAGTTTTCCCATCAACTGAGGTGGCAGTTTACGTACGAGCCAGTGCAGAGACACACACACACGGTCACAGAATGTAGGCGCATTATATGTTCATAGGACAGAGGTCATTCTCTTACGATGACTTTTTTTTAATCGTTTTTTTTTTTATCTGACAGACACTATTACACACGATAAAGACATTTACGCTTTTCTGCGCCAGATGTACATTCAGGAAATTTGATGATATGTTGGTCTTATCCATTTTGAAATAAATGAGAATAATGTAAGAAGCAGCAAATTTAAGACGTGACTCATTTGAGGGGGATTGTGTGTAAAATGTGTCCTTTGAAGAGAGTTTGTTTTCAATCTTGTGTTCTCCAGAGTCTAATTTGACTTGTCACTTCTGCTTGTCTGGACATATTGTTAAAATCAGCCTGATATCATTCTCTGGTCTTATCTGCCCGGCTGCGTCAAAGCATTATTTAAGCCATTTGTTTCCAGAAATAAAAAACACGGTTTGCAGTCCAATAATACAGTCATTTTGGAACACACTGTACAGGCAGGAAACCTGTGATTACAATCAGGAGCTCTTTGTTTTTTTTTTATAACCGTGATTTGAGTGGTTGCATTGGCCGAGCTTGTTTTTATCAGCGCCAGAATATCTGACTCATCCTTTTGATTCCACAAATGGTCCTTGTGACTGAATTGTTTTATAGTAAACAACGTTCATTAGTACGCATATATTGATTGTAGCACTTGAGAAGCAGAGTGAGCAGTCAGTATCTGGGTTTGCAAAAGTCCTGGATCAAGATTAGATCAGTTAAGTATTGTGAAACGATAACTCCTTTACTTATGTGTCTGAAATAAGGCTTTTATTGTGAAATGCATTACTCGTTCCGAGGTGAACGAGCCTGAAGGCTAAAGATGACTTGGATCAAGGTTTGTTCATTCCAATGCAAGAAGACGAATGAATCCTGCTCTACAGGGTATGGACCCCGGTGGAGTTGGACACGTTTAACGGCAGCCACAGGTGGAGACGTTTACCGTGAAGTATTGAGTTTTACAGACGCTGTGGGCCAATTTGGAGATAACTAAAGTCACTTGGTGACATCATGAGAATAAGCTTCAGATCTTAAAAACCAGATCTAAGGGCTCTGTCCCACTGGCGTTTAGGAGGATTTGCGCATGAAATGAGGAGACAAAAGCTGAGCGTCCGCAACAAAGGTGGGCGGAAATGAGAAATGTCCCGGGGTGGATCAGCGAATACATGAGGAAGAAAAGCAGATATAACAGGGAACAGAAGCGAAGGCGACCGCGGAGGCGCCCCCATGAGGGGCACAGCGGCCGTGATGCACTCGCTTCATCCATGCCCACTGTCTGCATGCGCGACATACCATTTGCGACCGTGATGCGGCCGTGCTGGGCACGTGTCATATCTGTTTTGCACACTGTCCCCGCAGCAGGATTTTTGAGCAGCTCAAAAATCCTGGCTGCGGATATGCGTGCCTCTGCGGATGATCACGGACGTGTTCGGATGGCTGCCGACTCATACAGGAATGTTACATGGTTATTGCAGTTGTTTGGCGGATGTGGGCCACTTTTGTGCACATTGCATCCGCAAATCCTCCTAAACACCAGTGGGACAGGGCCCTAAGACACTAACAGATAAAGTGCTAGCAAAAAATATGCACCAAAAAGCTGAACATAGGAGCGGGAGAAATGATACCGCCATACCTGTTCTTTGATGGAAATGAAGAAAACTGACCTTTGGGAAACAAGATTTCTTGGTCACCTGCACATCCAAAAATTAACAGATGATCCTATGTAGGCCTGGTGAGGTCATCAAGGAGCAGTGTGCCGAGGATGCACGGACGAATGTCAGCTATGTTACTGTGTAGGCTCTCAGTTGTCCAGGTGGTTTCCATAGTAGAGAAGCTTGAATCTTCGACTGGACTGGGTTGCTTGACGCGAGGACGTTTCGCTTCAAAATGCAGAAGCTTCCTCAGCTAAAATTCTTGCTCTGGTAGTCTGACTTCTGTCTTGACTCTTGTAGAGAAGAACCTCTCTACAAGAGCTGCCCATGTAACACAACATGAAGGCAATGTTACATTCACAGACTTTAAGAGGAGACTGACGACAATTCAAAGATTCAAACAACTTTACTGATCCCTAAAAGGGCACTTCATTTCACACCCAATTACCTCAGACAAAAATACAGCAATTAATCCACAATTACTAGTTGAACGCAATAATGGCACACATCAGAAGCAACTGCACATATGTACGCTAAACTTTGAAACAGTCCGTCATCCGAATTGAGGCAATGTGAGTCTGGGTTGCAGCAGCTTCGTGCCACACGACCAAGCTTGCGGGGTGGAGGTGGGAGGTTGCTGCAGCCATGCTGCGCAGCGGACAATTGCTCTGAGATGGTTTCCAACTTGCGTTTAAGTTCAAAAGTTAACGCAGTCTGAGATTGTACCGCCTTTCCCACATCATTAATCATGATGGACAGATTTGGGGTTGTGGTTTTGGTAGCAGCCGTCTTGCCAATTTTCCAGTAGGTCAGGGCAGCACATAATCAAATTATCAAAAGCCCTCCTAAAAAGACCTAAACACGGCAGCGAAACTGTGAACTTAATAAGTGAGTGATCAGAGACCACTGATGCAAGATGTTTATGAACACAGAGAGCTAGCTAACACTTCCGGTTCACAGGTCAAAGCACACAAGAGTTGGTAAGAAGACAAGAAGTTACACTGTGGACGAAAACAGTATGTAAGGTGCTCAAAAGTCAGTATTTTTATTCATTTATTTTTCGTGCATTTGTTTTGTTTGTAAACGCAATACAGGTGAGTCGCAGGTCTGTTAACGGTTTATAAATATATAATAAACTGACTTCTAATATTACTGCTTTTGATAAAGATGATGACAGTGTTTGGGGTTTTATTTTCTATTTATTTGTTTTTCGTGTGTTTGCGATTGCCTTTGAATTTACCCAGCAGCCACTGCAGTGCTTAAACTTGAAACTGGCTTATCAGTAGCCGACAGTACACAGCGTAAATACTAAACGTTAGTGGTAACTTCTGCTAGATTTTTTTTTTAGCGGTTTAATTCTTATAAAAATCTAACTTCAGTTAGCTTCAGACAACTTTATTGATCCCTACAAGGGCAATTACGTTTACACTCCAATTACCTCAGACAAGATACAGCAATTAATCCACAATTATTAGTTGTTTACTGTAATAATGGCACACATCAAAATTAAATCAAATTAATTTTATTTATATAGTGCCAAATCACAACAAACAGTTGCCCCAAGGCGCTTTATATTGTAAGGCAAGGCCATACAATAATTACGGAAAAACCTCAACGGTCAAAACGACCCCCTGTGAGCAAGCACTTGGCGACAGTGGGAAGGAAAAACTCCCTTTTAACAGGAAGAAACCTCCAGCAGAACCAGGCTCAGGGAGGGGCAGTCTTCTGCTGGGACTGGTTGGGGCTGAGGGAGAGAACCAGGAAAAAGACATGCTGTGGAGGGGAGCAGAGATCGATCACTAATGATTAAATGCAGAGTGGTGCATACATAGCAAAAAGAGAAAGAAACACTCAGTGCATCATGGGAACGCCCCAGCAGTCTAAGTCTATAGCAGCATAACTAAGGGATGGTTCAGGGTCACCTGATCCAGCCCTAACTATAAGCTTTAGCAAAAAGGAAGGTTTTAAGCCTAATCTTAAAAGTAGAGAGGGTGTCTGTCTCCCTGATCTGAATTGGGAGCTGGTTCCACAGGAGAGGAGCCTGAAAGCTGAAGGCTCTGCCTCCCATTCTACTCTTACAAACCCTAGGAACTACAAGTAAGCCTGCAGTCTGAGAGCGAAGCGCTCTATTGGAGTGATATGGTACTATGAGGTCCCTAAGATAAGATGGGACCTGATTATTCAAAACCTTATAAGTAAGAAGAAGAATTTTAAATTCTATTCTAGAATTAACAGGAAGCCAATGAAGAGAGGCCAATATGGGTGAGATATGCTCTCTCCTTCTAGTCCCCGTCAGTACTCTAGCTGCAGCATTTTGAATTAACTGAAGGCTTTTCAGGGAACTTTTAGGACAACCTGATAATGAATTACAATAGTCCAGCCTAGAGGAAATAAATGCATGAATTAGTTTTTCAACATCACTCTGAGACAAGACCTTTCTGATTTTAGAGATATTGCGTAAATGCAAAAAGGCAGTCCTACATATTTGTTTAATATGCGCTTTGAATGACATATCCTGATCAAAAATGACTCCAAGATTTCTCACAGTATTACTAGAGGTCAGGGAAATGCCATCCAGAGTAAAGATCTGGTTAGACACCATGCTTCTAAGATTTGTGGGGCCAAGTACAATAACTTCAGTTTTATCTGAGTTTAAAAGCAGGAAATTAGAGGTCATCCATGTCTTTATGTCTGTAAGACAATCCTGCAGTTTAGCTAATTGGTGTGTGAGAACCTTGTGGAACTCCATAATTAACTTTAGTCTGTGAAGAAGATTCCCCATTTACATGAACAAACTGTAATCTATTAGACAAATATGATTCAAACCACCGCAGCGCAGTGCCTTTAATACCTATGACATGCTCTAATCTCTGTAATAAAATTTTATGGTCAACAGTATCAAAAGCAGCACTGAGGTCCAACAGAACAAGCACAGAGATGAGTCCACTGTCCGAAGCCATAAGAAGATCATTTGTAACCTTCACTAATGCTGTTTCTGTACTATGATGAATTCTAAAACCTGACTGAACCTCTTCAAATAGACCATTCCTCTGCAGGTGATCAGTTAGCTGTTTTACAACTACCCTCTCAAGAATCTTTGAGAGAAAAGGAAGGTTGGAGATTGGTCTATAATTAGCTAAAATAGCTGGGTCAAGTGATGGCTTTTTAAGTAATGGTTTAATTACTGCCACCTTAAAAGCCTGTGGTACATAGCCAACTAACAAAGATAAGTTGATCATATTTAAGATTGAAGCATTAAATAATGGTAGGACTTCCTTGAGCAGCCTGGCAGGAATGGGGTCTAATAAACATGTTGATGGTTTGGATGAAGTAACTAATGAAAATAACTCAGACAGAACAATCGGAGAGAAAGAGTCTAACCAAATACCGGCATCACTGAAAGCAGCCAAAGATAACGATACATCTTTGGGATGGTTATGAGTAATTTTTTCTCTAATAGTCAAAATTTTGTTAGCAAAGAAAGTCATGAAATCATTACTAGTTAAAGTTAATGGAATACTCAGCTCAATAGAGCTCTGACTGTCAGCCTGGCTACAGTGCTGAAAAGAAACCTGGGGTTCTTATTTTCTTCAATTAGTGATGAGTAGAAAGATGTCCTAGCTTTACGGAGGGCTTTTTTATAGAGCAACAAACTCTTTTTCCAGGCTAAGTGAAGATCTTCTAAATTAGTGAGACGCCATTTCCTCTCCAACTTACGGGTTATCTGCTTTAAGCTACGAGTTTGTGAGTTATACCACGGAGTCAGACACTTCTGATTTAAAGCTCTCTTTTTCAGAGGAGCTACAGCATCCAAAGTTGTCTTCAATGAGGATATAAAACTATTGACGAGATACTCTATCTCCCTTACAGAGTTTAGGTAGCTACTCTGCTCTGTGTTGGTATATGACAATAGAGAACATAAAGAAGGAATCATATCCTTAAACCTAGTTACAGCGCTTTCTGAAAGACTTCTAGTGTAATGAAACTTATTCCCCACTGCAGGGTAGTCCATCAGGGTAAATGTAAATGTTATTAAAAAATGATCAGACAGAAGGGAGTTTTCAGGGAATACTGTTAAGTCTTCTATTTCCATACCATAAGTCAAAACAAGATCTAAGATATGATTAAAGTGGTGGGTGGACTCATTTACTTTTTGAGCAAAGCCAATAGAGTCTAATAATAGATTAAATGCAGTGTTGAGGCTGTCATTCTCAGCATCTGTGTGGATGTTAAAATCGCCCACTATAAGTATCTTATCTGAGCTAAGCACTAAGTCAGACAGAAGGTCTGAAAATTCACAGAGAAACTCACAGTAACGACCAGGTGGACGATAGATAATAACAAATAAAACTGGTTTTTGGGACTTCCAATTTGGATGGAAAAGACTAAGAGACAAGCTTTCAAATGAATTAAAGCTCTGTCTAGGTTTTTGATTAATTAATAAGCTGGAATGGAAGATTGCTGCTAATCCTCCGCCCCGGCCCGTGCTACGAGCATTCTGACAGTTAGTGTGACTCGGGGGTGTTGACTCATTTAAACTAACATATTCATCCTGCTGTAACCAGGTTTCTGTTAGGCAGAATAAATCAATATGTTGATCAATTATTATATCATTTACCAACAGGGACTTAGAAGAGAGAGACCTAATGTTTAATAGACCACATTTAACTGTTTTAGTCTGTGGTGCAGTTGAAGGTGCTATATTATTTTTTCTTTTTGAATTTTTTTGCTTAAATAGATTTTTGCTGGTTATTGGTGGTCTGGAAGCAGGCACCGTCTCTACGGGGATGGGGTAATGAGGGGATGGCAGGGGGAGAGAAGCTGCAGAGAGGTGTATAAGACCACAGCTCTGCCTCCTGGTCCCAACGCTAGACAGTCACAGTTTGGAGGATCCAAGAAAATTGGCCAGATTTCTAGAAATGAGAGCTGCTCCATCTAAAGTGGGATGGATGCCGTCTCTCCTAACAAGACCAGGTTTTCCCCAGAAGCTTTGCCAATTATCAATGAAGCCCACCTCATTTTTTGGACACCACTCAGACAGCCAGCAATTCAAGGAGAACATGCGGCTAAACATGTCACTCCCGGTCTGATTGGGGAGGGGCCCAGAGAAAACAACAGAGTCCGACATTGTTTTTGCAAAGTTACACACCGATTTAATGTTATTTTAGTGACCTCCGATTGGCGTAACCGAGTGTCATTACTGCCGACGTGAATTACAATCTTACCAAATTTACGCTTAGCCTTAGCCAGCAATTTCAAATTTCCTTCAATGTCGCCTGCTCTGGCCCCCGGAAGACAATTGACAATGGTTGCTGGTGTCGCTAACTTCACATTTCTCAAAACAGAGTCGCCAATAACCAAAGTTTGATCCTCGGCGAGTGTATCGTCGAGTGGGGAAAAACGGTTAGAGATGTGCACGGGTTGACGGTGTACACGGGGCTTCTGTTTAGGGCTACGCTTCCTCCTCACAGTCACCCAGTCGGCCTGCTTTCCCGACTGCCCGGGATCCGCCAGGGGGGAACTAACGGTGGCTAAGCCACCTTGGTCCGCACCGACTACAGGGGCCTGGTTAGCTGTAGAATTTTCCACGGTGCGGAGCCGAGTCTCCAATTCGCCCAGCCTGGCCTCCAAAGCTACGAATAAGCTGCACTTATTACAAGTACCGTTACTGCTAAAGGAGGCCGAGGAACAACTAAACATTTCACAACCAGAGCAGAAAAGTACAGGAGAGACAGGAGAAGCCGCCATGCTAAATCGGCTAAAAGCTAGTAGCTACGCAACCTAGTGGATTCCTAAAAACACGCCAAGTGAATAATGTGTAAATAATTTAGAGGTGATTCAGCAGAAGGAGTGCTTTAGTTAAGGCACCAGACAGGCCATGAAGCAGCACAAGTAACGCACGGCAACAGCGAACGCACGACAATGGTGCAAAAATAAAATAAAAATCCACTAGACAGGCTGTGGAGCAGCACAGATAACGCACGACAACAGTGGTAGAAAATAAAATAAAAATCCACTAGACAGGCTGTGGAGCAGCACAGATAACGCACGACAACAGTGGTAAAAAATAAAATCAAAATCCACTAGACAGGCTGTGGAGCAGCACAGGTAACACATTTACATGAACAAATTGTAGTCTATTAGATAAATATGATTCAAACCACTGCAGCGCAATGCCTTTAATACCTATGGCATGCTCTAATCTCTGTAATAAAGTTTTATGGTCAACAGTATCAAAAGCAGCACTGAGGTCTAACAGAACAAGCACAGAGATGAGTCCACTGCCAAAAAATCATTTGTAACCTTCACTAATGCTGTTTCTGTACTATGATGAATTCTAAAACCTGACTGAAACTCTTCAAATAGACCATTCCTCTGCAGATGATCAGTTAGCTGTTTTACAACTACCCTTTCAATAATTTTTGAGAGAAAAGGAAGGTTGGAGATTGGCCTATAATTAGCTAAGATAGCTGGGTCAAGTGATGGCTTTTTAAGTAATGATTTAATTACTGCCACCTTAAAAGCCTGTGGTACATAGCCAACTAATAAAGACAACACATATACATTTGACATTGTTTATGTTCTCTAAACTTGAAGCAGTCCGTCATCCGAATTGAGGCAAAGTGGGTGAAGGCCGCAGCAGGAGGGGTCTGCACCACCCAACTTGGGGGTTGAAGGCTGCAGCAGTAAAAACCATGCTGCCTTCAAGGTGGCAGGGAGGAAGCCAGGGTGAGGAGAGTGGAGAGACATGGGGGGGTAATAGGGATGGAGGGAGGGAGACATGAGTTGTTTGCAGATGAGTTAAATTTCTGTCAATTTTTGGCCAGGTGTGTGTGTGTGTGTAAAGTCTGATGTTGCTAGGCAACAGCAGGCTTGTGGGGGGGGGGATAGATGAGAAGGGGAAGCCAGATTCCTTCAGCAATGCCGCAGATCCTTCTGGGGGAAGAGCAGGGCATTTGACCTTCAGGAGCCGATAAGGCTGCTATATTTGATGTTAAGTGGAGAGATACAGAATTCCATTTATTGCACCTCTGACCATCTAGAGTCCAAATTTATGAAGAATATTCTCCGGTCCTCAGCAACACATTCCTTTGCAATGCAGCGACTTGCTGTGAGATTGCATCCATTTTGCATTTGAGTTCAAGAGTTCATGCAATCTGAGATTACACAGCATTGCCCAACTCATTAATCATGACGGACTGATGAGGGGATGATGGACTGATGAGCTGTGCCCACCACTGGTAATCCCACATGTACAGGGCCGGCCCAAGCCTTTATGGGGCCTTAAGCAGAATTTCATTTGGGGGCCCCCCTACCATCACCTCAGCACCAGATGCCTCATTATTCCATAGGCTACACTGTTATGTGTGTAACGTACCCACAATCATTAGCATTATTTGTAATTATCTTACATCATACAGGTGTCATTTTTTTTTAACCTTAAAGGGGTAGCAAACTCATAAATGTTTTAATTAACTTCTACATACAGTGATGTATAAGTATGGCTCATTAATTTAACTATTTGAAAGTAACATCAGCAGGCAGAAGACTGCATTTATAGTAAACACGTTAAATAGTTTAATTTCTTTCAGATGTGCAATGGTGTGCAAAATGTTCAATATCCAAATACAAAATAGAATCAAATGACATTCACATTATCTTACAGAAAAATAAAGTTCAATAAATCAAAATACTTAAATAATAAATACAATACTTAAATAATCTCCAAAATGAACATAGAAATGCACAACATAACAGCACTGGGGGCTATTGCTTTAACTTTGGCCTGCAAACCATTGAGAGCTGAGCTACTTTTCCCCACCTTTTTCACCAAATTAATCTGAGGAGTTGATCTGCCCGGTCCACAACATTCAAATTGTCTGCCATTATGTGCAGCTTGCTACCTAGCTAGCTCGCTAGCTAGCTGGGACTGGCGTGAGGCTAGTGTGAAGTGTGTCCGCCTGTGAGCGCTTTGTGACGGTGGAGGAGCTCAGCAGCACCCGCTGCTCGGTAGGGACAGAAACTGCGATAGAAGTCAGAAAGAGTGATAGAAGTCAGTCTCCAAACACAAGCAGCTACAAAAAAAACAAAAACAAGAAAACACCAGAAATAGAAGCTTGATTTGTCGCTAGTCATTTTTAACAAAGAAAATGCCGCTAAGAGGATTAGGAAAGTCTCCGGTTCAACTCAGAACAGAATGAAAATGCTCCCACGGATGTTTACACCAAAAGATCGCTGATTCGCTCATTTCGCTGTCAATCAAAAACGGATTCAGCCTCAGACAGATCATCCAATCATCATGCAGAAACTGAGCGCCCGGGCCGGCCGAGGCCAGCCCACTGCCCCATAGACCCCCAGACACGTTGAGCGCCCGATGGGCGGGACAAAGCCCAGCATTTATCCAATGACTCGTCTCGTTTCGCTGCATGCTTTGTGTCGCTACTGAGGTCTGAGCACTGTGAAGCTGCGGGTTTGAGTGAGAGGAAAGCCGCGTCGTTACCAGTGATAAGAAGCTGATTCTGAACAAAAGTTGAGCGCGTTGTAGCGCATATTTAGTCAATGACATGTACACACAACAGTATATATTTGATCACTTATTGTCATTTTAGGGGAAGCTGAGCTTCCCTTGCAGTCTTAGAGCAATCGCCTCTGACTTTAAGACACCTAAAGCACTTTACACTAAACGAACGGAGCATTTCGCAAATAATGACAACAAAAATTGTAATATTAGACATGCAAACCTACCTTCGTCTTGTTGTTTTTTCTCGTCTTCCAACTTCTTTTTTCTTCTCTCCGCTCCAGAGGGATAATTTCTTTTCTGAGACATGACTTACACTCACTTCATTCGTCACGATTAGTCATCGACCACCTGACCCAAGCGGTGCATCTTAATTTGCCCAACGGTGGCAGCAGCCAACAGGAAGCATCAATTAACCTAGTACTGGTATTTTGTCAAAATGAATTTATTTTTTCAGGTGTAATACAATTTCGTTTAAATTATTAAATATTATTTTAATTTCATGTATATATTTACTTTTTTATCACAATGTCTCGCTCTCGGGGCCCCCTGGTGGCGTGGAGGCCCTAAGCAACCGCGTAGTTGGCGTATGCCTTGGGCCGGCTCTGCACATGTAGGTGCCTCAGCGTTGACAACCCCACTGGCTTGAGATGGTCCAGAGGTTACCCATGGTTCATCTGGCTGTAGCAGAAAGACGGTTACTTTTAGAAATGTGGGAATGGATCGGTCGTCATCTAGGACCCAAGGCGGGTCTGTGTTGTCATGGATGCAGCGACGTGCAGCACCAGTGGATGCTCCCAGACAAGATTCATTAGCTTAAATGGGCAATTCATCATCATCATCTAAAAATAGAGCACAGGTTGAAAAACATCAGGGTGTCTCTTAATTTCCTCCCATTAAATATGAGCATGTGGTACATTCACATATTGTGAGTTCTGGAGAGATGAAAAGAATCAGAATTCATATATTCCTACTTTAGACTGCTGCTGATATGTTTTCACTTTTAAAAGACTATGTTGGCAATATTTAATTACATACAGTACATACTTGAGTTAAAGATATTAAAAACTAAAACCAAAAGGAGCGACTTAGTTCGTGAGCACGATGCAGAACACAGTTGGAGATTGCGATGCAGACAAAATTAAATTAGTGTTAACAAATTTATGCAGGCCTGCTTCGTACAAATTAATGTTTAAAAACTAACATCAGAAGCAGATGCTAGCACAGCTGCTTCACTTCTTTACCACAGCAGACCACTTAGAGCGTCTGTGTATCCAAACCCTCTGACAGAACTGCCGGCACATCACTTCTGTCAATCTTGACATTCCATCGGAGTTAATGAACAAACAGCCGCGCTAACTAGGATGTGCAATTTGATGTATGAGTACCAGCAATGTGTGTAGCTGCTGTCCTGACATTCTGTGGATGAAGAATGATTGAAAAGGAAAATGTAGAGTGAGGCAGCAAACAGAAGACAGCTGCTTATCCATGAATGTGAATGAACTGTGTCATTTGACAGCCTGATGTTTCCTTCTGACATATGACAATTCTATAATGTTATTAAACACAGGCCAGTTTCAGTGTTGTGACTTTTGGCACATTATTGTAATTTATGGTTTGCCACCAAAATTCTTCCATTTCATGATTTGATTGTGACATAATTTATATATATATATACACACACATATATATATATATGTATATATACACACATATATACATACATACATACATACATATATGGTCCATTGCTGCTTGCAATGGACATGGACACCACTACGTTCTGGTGCTGTTAGATCTTTGTGGTGTGTTTGATACCATGTCTCATCATATTCTCCTCGATAGGCTGGAGAATATGAGAATGGCACCTGACAAAAAAAAAAAAGATCTTGAAGAGAAAAAACCTATACAAGTTGCAATGGAGGACAGCTGCTCTTTTTCTATATGTGCAACTCACTTTGGAGGTGCAGTGGAAGCTTGATGTTGAGAAGCAGCTGGTGGTGCAGTGGCTGCTTGATGTTGAGATGCATCTGGAGGTGCAGTGGCTGCTTGATGTTGAGATGCATCTGGAGGTGCAGTGGCTGCTTGATGTTGAGATGCATCTGGAGGTGCAGTGGCTGCTTGATGTTGAGATACATCTGGGGGTGCAGTGGTGGCTTGATCAATCAATCAATTTTTTTTTTATATAGCGCCAAATCACAACAAACAGTTGCCCCAAGGCGCTTTATATTGTAAGGCAAGGCCATACAATAATTATGTAAAACCCCAACGGTCAAAACGACCCCCTGTGAGCAAGCACTTGGCTACAGTGGGAAGGAAAAACTCCCTTTTAACAGGAAGAAACCTCCAGCAGAACCAGGCTCAGGGAGGGGCAGTCTTCTGCTGGGACTGGTTGGGGCTGAGGGAGAGAACCAGGAAAAAGACATGCTGTGGAGGGGAGCAGAGATCGATCACTAATGATTAAATGCAGAGTGGTGCATACAGAGCAAAAAGAGAAAGAAACACTCAGTGCATCATGGGAACCCCCCAGCAGTCTAAGTCTATAGCAGCATAACTAAGGGATGGTTCAGGGTCACCTGATCCAGCCCTAACTATAAGCTTTAGCAAAAAGGAAAGTTTTAAGCCTAATCTTAAAAGTAGAGAGGGTGTCTGTCTCCCTGATCTGAATTGGGAGCTGGTTCCACAGGAGAGGAGCCTGAAAGCTGAAGGCTCTGCCTCCCATTCTACTCTTACAAACCCTAGGAACTACAAGTAAGCCTGCAGTCTGAGAGCGAAGCGCTCTATTGGGGTGATATGGTACTACGAGGTCCCTAAGATAAGATGGGACCTGATTATTCAAAACCTTATAAGTAAGAAGAAGAATTTTAAATTCTATTCTAGAATTAACAGGAAGCCAATGAAGAGAGGCCAATATGGGTGAGATATGCTCTCTCCTTCTAGTCCCCGTCAGTACTCTAGCTGCAGCATTTTGAATTAACTGAAGGCTTTTTCGGGAAATTTTAGGACAACCTGATAATAATGAATTACAATAGTCCAGCCTAGAGGAAATAAATGCATGAATTAGTTTTTCAGCATCACTCAGACAAGACAAGATATTGCGTAAATGCAAAAAAGCAGTCCTACATATTTGTTTAATATGCGCTTTGAATGACATATCCTGATCAAAAATGACTCCAAGATTTCTCACAGTATTACTAGAGGTCAGGGTAATGCCATCCAGAGTAAGGATCTGGTTAGACACCATGTTTCTAAGATTTGTCGGGCCAAGTACAATAACTTCAGTTTTATCTGAGTTTAAAAGCAGGAAATTAGAGGTCATCCATGTCTTTATGTCTGTAAGACAATCCTGCAGTTTAGCTAATTGGTGTGTGTCCTCTGGCTTCATGGATAGATAAAGCTGGGTATCATCTGCGTAACAATGTGTATAAAGTGAATAAAATTGGTCCTAGCACAGAACCTTGTGGAACTCCATAATTAACTTTCGTCTGTGAAGATTCCCCATTTACATGAACAAATTGTAATCTATTAGACAAATATGATTCAAACCACCGCAGTGCAGTGCCTTTAATACCTATGGCATGCTCTAATCTCTGTAATAAAATTTTATGGTCAACAGTATCAAAAGCAGCACTGAGGTCTAACAGAACAAGCACAGAGATGAGTCCACTGTCCGAGGCCATAAGAAGATCATTTGTAACCTTCACTAATGCTGTTTCTGTACTATGATGAATTCTAAAACCTGACTGAAACTCTTCAAATAGACCATTCCTCTGCAGATGATCAGTTAGCTGTTTTACAACTACCCTTTCAAGATTTTTTGAGAGAAAAGGAAGGTTGGAGATTGGCCTATAATTAGCTAAGATAGCTGGGTCAAGTGATGGCTTTTTAAGTAATGGTTTAATTACTGCCACCTTAAAAGCCTGTGGTACATAGCCAACTAACAAAGATAGATTGATCATATTTAAGATCGAAGCATTAAATAATGGTAGGGCTTCCTTGAGCAGCCTGGTAGGAATGGGGTCTAATAAACATGTTGATGGTTTGGATGAAGTAACTAATGAAAATAACTCAGACAGAACAATCGGAGAGAAAGAGTCTAACCAAATACCGGCATCACTGAAAGCAGCCAAAGATAACGATACGTCTTTGGGATGGTTATGAGTAATTTTTTCTCTAATAGTTAAAATTTTGTTAGCAAAGAAAGTCATGAAGTCATTACTAGTTAAAGTTAATGGAATACTCAGCTCAATAGAGCTCTGACTCTGTCAGCCTGGCTACAGTGCTGAAAAGAAACCTGGGGTTGTTCTTATTTTCTTCAATTAGTGATGAGTAGAAAGATGTCCTAGCTTTACGGAGGGCTTTTTTTTTTTTATAGAGCAACAGACTCTTTTTCCAGGCTAAGTGAAGATCTTCTAAATTAGTGAGATGCCATTTCCTCTCCAACTTACGGGTTATCTGCTTTAAGCTACGAGTTTGTGAGTTATACCACGGAGTCAGGCACTTCTGATTTAAAGCTCTCTTTTTTAGAGGAGCTACAGCATCCAAAGTTGTCTTCAATGAGGATGTAAAACTATTGACGAGATACTCTCACTTACAGAGTTTAGGTAGCTACTCTGCACTGTGTTGGTATATGGCATTAGAGAACATAAAGAAGGAATCATATCCTTAAACCTAGTTACAGCGCTTTCTGAAAGACTTCTAGTGTAATGAAACTTATTCCCCACTGCTGGGTAGTCCATCAGAGTAAATGTAAATGTTATTAAGAAATGATCAGACAGAAGGGAGTTTTCAGGGAATACTGTTAAGTCTTCTATTTCCATACCATAAGTCAGAACAAGATCTAAGATATGATTAAAGTGGTGGGTGGACTCATTTACTTTTTGAGCAAAGCCAATAGAGTCTAATAATAGATTAAATGCAGTGTTGAGGCTGTCATTCTCAGCATCTGTGTGGATGTTAAAATCGCCCACTATAATTATCTTATCTGAGCTAAGCACTAAGTCAGACAAAAGGTCTGAAAATTCACAGAGAAACTCACAGTAACGACCAGGTGGACGATAGATAATAACAAATAAAACTGGTTTTTGGGACTTCCAATTTGGATGGACAAGACTAAGAGTCAAGCTTTCAAATGAATTAAAGCTCTGTCTGGGTTTTTGATTAATTAATAAGCTGGAATGGAAGATTGCTGCTAATCCTCCGCCCCGGCCCGTGCTACGAGCATTCTGACAGTGTGACTCGGGGGTGTTGACTCATTTAAACTAACATTCATCCTGCTGTAACCAGGTTTCTGTAAGGCAGAATAAATCAATATGTTGATCAATTATTATATCATTTACCAACAGGGACTTAGAAGAGAGAGACCTAATGTTTAATAGACCACATTTAACTGTTTTAGTCTGTGGTGCAGTTGAAGGTGCTATATTATTTTTTCTTTTTGAATTTTTATGCTTAAATAGATTTTTGCTGGTTATTGGTAGTCTCGGAGCAGGCACCGTCTCTACGGGGATGGGGTAATGAGGGGATGGCAGGGGGAGAGAAGCTGCAGAGAGGTGTGTAAGACTACAACTCTGCTTCCTGGTCCCAACCCTGGATAGTCACGGTTTGGAGGATTTAAGAAAATTGGCCAGATTTCTAGAAATGAGAGCTGCTCCATCCAAAGTGGGATGGATGCCGTCTCTCCTAACAAGACCAGGTTTTCCCCAGAAGCTTTGCCAATTATCAATGAAGCCCACCTCATTTTTTGGACACCACTCAGACAGCCAGCAATTCAAGGAGAACATGCGGCTAAACATGTCACTCCCGGTCTGATTGGGGAGGGGCCCAGAGAAAACTACAGAGTCCGACATTGTTTTTGCAAAGTTACACACCGATTTCATGTTAATTTTAGTGACCTCCGATTGGCGTAACCGGGTGTCATTACTGCCGATGTGAATTACAATGTTACCAAATTTACGCTTAGCCTTAGCCAGCAGTTTCAAATTTCCTTCAATGCCGCCTGCTCTGGCCCCCGGAAGACAATTGACTATGGTTGCTGGTGTCGCTAACTTCACATTTCGCAAAACAGAGTCGCCAATAACCAGAGTTTGATCCTCGGCGGGTGTGTCGTCGAGTGGGGAAAAATGGTTAGAGATGTGAACGGGTTGGCGGTGTACACGGGGCTTCTGTTTAGGACTACGCTTCCTCCTCACAGTCACCCAGTCAGCCTGCTTTCCCGGCTGCTCGGGATCTGCCAGGGGGTAACTAACGGCGGCTAAGCTACCTTGGTCCGCACCGACTACAGGAGCCTGGCTAGCTGTAGAATTTTCCACGGTGCGGAGCCGAGTCTCCAATTCGCCCAGCCTGGCCTCCAAAGCTACGAATAAGCTACACTTATTACAAGTACCGTTACTGCTAAAGCAGGCCGAGGAATAACTAAACATTTCACACCCAGAGCAGAAAAGTGCGGGAGAGACAGGAGAAGCCGCCATGCTAAATCGGCTAAGAGCTAGTAGCTACGCTAAGGTAGCGGATTCCTAAAAACACGCAAAGTGAATAATGTGTAAATAATTTAGAGGTGATTCAGCAGAAGGAGTGCTTTAGTTAAGGCACGTAAAGATTACACTGGGAAACAAATCGTAATCTAGATAACTAGATCAATCTAACTACACAGATTAAACAGCTAACAGATACAGAAAAACACCGCTGTGCTCCGGAACAGGAAGTGATACAATACCGCAGTGAGAGCCAACCACCAGTAGAGGCAAGCAAGAGATGTTGAGATGCATCTGGAGGTGCAGTGGTGGCTTGATTTTGAGATGCAGCTGGAGGCGGATGTGCAGTCACAGCTTGACATTCATATAAATAAGCCTTCTGATCCCTTCTGCAAATCATTTATGGAAATTGTGGATGCATTAGGATTTCAGCAATGCATTCAGGACTCAACACACAGTGGAAATAGCCTGGATTTGGTTCCCACATGTGGTATTGTGAATATTGATATCATGCCTCTTACATCGGTGGTCCCTGATCACTCACTTATTAGGTTTACAGTTTCTCTGCCATGTTTAGTGGAACAACAACCTTATTTATCACTGCGGTGATGCATCAACTCAGCTACGACTGAACTTGAAGCAAGACTGATATCTTGGCTTCACGTTTGGAAAATGCCCAATCAGTAAACAGTCTTGTGGATAGATTTGATCAACAAAAACAAGCATACCTCAAAGTTCTTGTGTGACACTGTCAGGGCTCATGATGGATTGACACAGGAAACAGGTGGAGACCAATGCAGACTCAGACATGGCTGGTTGTAATGAATAAAAAGCTTTATCTTGGAACCAGGCAGTAGATTCGTTACACGGTAATCAGATAATGAGGCAGAGGTATCAGAGAGAGTAAAGGCTGGGACGTGGTCAAAAATATGAGCTGAGGTCATACCAATGGCATCGAGGAGTATCACAGGCAAAAACAAAGGCAGAGTCAAAATGCAAGCTGAGCTCAGGATTAAGGCAAGGCGGAGGTCAGCGCAAACAAGCAAGGTCAAAACACTGAGAATCAAACAGGTGAGAGAGTGAAGAAAGTCAACAACCAGGCAGTGAGCTGCGGAATTGTGAGGGTTTTAAAGAGGAGCAAACTAATCAGGTTGATGTGAAGCAGGTGTGTGGAAAGTTCTGGAAAGAGGTGTGGTGAAGTGAACAAAGAGGAGAGAAGAAAGGCAAGAGTGTGTGAGAGGGCAAAAAAAGCGGTGCATAACAAGAGAAGTGAGTAACCGAAAAACTAACTGTGAGAAACATGACGTGTTCAAAAAATGAATGTGAACAAAAACAAAAGGGGCAAACTTAAGATCTACTGTAACAAATCATAAAGGGGAAAACCAGAAAACTAATGACTAAAACTAAAACTAGAATGGAACTGTAACTGAACGGTACAGAAAAGTGTATACAGTAAAATGGCAAAACAAACTATCGGTTAAACCGCAAATAAACACAGAATAATGCAATGAATAAAACAAGAAAACTGATAAACAGAAAAATCCAATGAATAACAAATGGAACATAATCTGATGAGCAACACCAAAGATAAATAATGACAAAAACCTGTGACTAAACATTATATGTGATCTAAACTAAGACTAACTTAAAAACCCAGAGTGAACAAATACAAACTACACAATAAATGATAAATGATAATGATAAATGATGTTACAATTTTTTTAAATCAAAAAGGTGTTGTCATACATCAAGACACTATTTCAGACTGTCACACAATTCCATCCAAAGACAGTAAAAATAAACTACCAAATATAATAATACGATTTATAAGCAGAAAATACAAAAATGAATTATTAAGACAGGCATAGAATCTGAAAGGAACAAATGTATATATAAATGAGCATCTAACGAAAAAAATGCAGATATTGCCAGGGAAGCAAGACTATTAAAAAAACAGAAACATACTGTTGCTACATGGGTCTGGAACTGTAGGGTTTGGATTAGAGTGAAAGAACGAACAAAGGGTATACAAATCAGAGACATGGAGGACCTTACAAAGTACAGACCTGAGTAGACAAATGAATATGACATCAGTTGGTAGTATGACCAACAAAAAATCAGATTAAACATGGAAACAGATAATAAAATATATGACATAGACACCAATATTGATGAAAGTATATTATACTTGACTACAATTGGTTGTGAGTATTATACGGAAAAACAGTTAAATAGTGAAAAAATTACTGAAGATACCCTGTCACATACATATAAACATTCGAAGCTTGTACTATAAAATGTCAAAAATAAAAGATTATTTAAATCAGTTTAAAAATAGATTCAGCATTGTTGCAATCACAAAATCTTGGCTTAAAAATGACCTCATGGCTGATGTTCAAATGGAGGGATATGAGTTATATTTTGTAAATAGAAAAGGTGGAGGTATTGCTTTGTACATAAAAACAGATCTGACATGTAAAATTGTAGAAGAAATGACAATTATAGATGATGTCAGAAACTGTGACAGTGGAAATTGTACATGAAACAGCTAAAAATATTCTAATCAGTTGTGTATACAGAGCACCAGACTGTTGTGTTGTGAAATTTACAGATAAAATAATATAATTATTCCATCAAATCAAAAACAAAACGCTCTTTATGTGTGGAGACTTTAATGTTAATGTGGAAAGCTCCAGTTGCCAAAGAGTAAGTGATTTTGTGAATTCAATGAATAGCTTGGGTTTATTCCCTTTGATAACAAAACCAACCAGAATTACATCGCAAAGTGCAACTGTAATTGACAATATATTCACAAATAGAACAGATGAAATTATTAAGAATGGGATATTGATGACAGATCTCAGTGATCATTTACCAGTTCTTTCAATATTTAAATATAAAAATAGGTCCAAAAAAAAAACTGTTATAAAATTTAAAAGAGATAAGTCATTAAAAGCCTTAGAGGCATTAAATTATGATCTTAAAAATCAAAATTGGGAAGAGGTTTATGTCAGTGACGTTAATGTAGCATATAGTTCATTCATGAAAATGCTGATGAAATCATATAATAAAAATTGTAAATTAATAAAAACTAGTAAGAAAAGAGTAAATAAACCATGGCTGACCAAGGGAATAAAAAATGCTTGTGTAAAGAAAAACTATTTATATAAGTGCTTTTTAAAAATGCAAACAAAGGAAACAGAACACAGATACAAAAAATATAAAAACAAACTATTGACAATAATTAGGAAACAAAAAAGATTATTATAGTGAACAACTGAATAAGAGTAAAGATAATATAAGGGCAACATGGGGAATTATAAAAAGTGTGATGGAAAGTGACGGAGTGAAATCAACTTTTCCGAATTACCTTGTCAAGGAAAACAAAGAGATAAATGATATAAAAGAAGTTGTAAATTAGTTTAATTATTATTTCTCAAAGGTGGGATCAAATCTGGTGGGAAATAAACCAATAGTAGAAGATAAATTAAATACAATTGTAAATACGGTCAACAGTATTTTCCTTGACAATGTGGAAAAAGATGAAATAAGGAATATTGTAAAAAACTGTGTGAGCAAAAGATCAACTGACTATGAAGATTTAGACATGACTGTAAAAAGTATAATAGAAACTGTTATTGAACCATTCACTTATACATTTGTAATCTGTCTCTGTCAACAGGAATTTTCCCAGACGAAATGAAAATTGCCAAGGTAGTCCCATTATATAAAAATGGAGACAAACATAACGTTTCAAATTACAGGCCAGTGTCATTGCTTCCACAGTTTTCTAAAATTATGGAAAAGGTTTTTGTGACAAGGTTGGATAAATTCATTGAGAAACATCATATTTTAAATAATGCTTAGTATGGATTTAGAACAAAACATTCAACAGCTATGGCAATTATGGAATTAACAGAGAAAATATCATCAGCAATAGATAATAAGGATTATATGGTAAGTGTTTTTATTGACTTGAAAAAAGCTTTTGATGTTATCGATCATTCAAGATTGCTTCACAACTTACAACAATATGGAATAAGAGGGATTGCACATCAGTGGGTAAAAAGCTACTTAGAAAATAGAAAACAGTTTGTTCAGATAAATAATACTAAATCAGAATTGTGTAATATTATGTGTGGAGTACCACAAGGGTCGGTACTTGGACCCAAACTGTTTATTTTGTATATCAATGATTTTGTGAATATATCTAATGTACTTGGTAGCATTTTATTTGCTGACGATACAACATTATTTTACTCTGGATCAGATATACAGGAAGTAGCACAAGTGATAAATACAGAGTTGGAAAAGTGAAATATTGGTTTGATATAAACAGATTGTCACTTAATCTTAATAAAACAAATTTCATATTGTTTAATGACAGAGTTAAAAAAAATGATGTGTCATTAAAAATAGATGGAATGGACATTCAAAGGGTAAAAGAAACAAAAGTTTTAGGAGTTATGATTGATGAAGATTTTACATGGAAGTCACACATAAATTACATAAAAGGAAAGATAGTGAAAGCCATTGCTGTTTTGCATAAAGTTAAATATGCAAAATAATCCATTAAATAGTTATGGATAATTAACATTGTACAATTCATTGATTGTTCCATATTTGACTTATTGTGTAGAAATCTGGGGATCAACATGTACAACTTATACACAACCTTTATTTATTTTGCAGAAAAGAGCTTTAAAAGTGATTGGCAACAGTCGATTTAGAGATCCATCTAATCCGTTGTTCATTAAGTATAGGGTACTTAAATTTCATGATTTAGTTGATTTGAAATTACTACAAATAATGTACCAAGCGAATAACAATACCTTACTGATAAACATTCAAAATATGTTTGAAAAAAGAGTAAGTAGTTATAATTTGAAGGGCATAAAAGTCTTTAAAAACCAAGATTCAGAACCAAGATAAAGGAATGGTGTATTGCAGTGAATGGTGTAAAATTATGGAACAACCTCAACAAAGAAATCAAAGAATCAAGGTTGCTTAAATTATTTAAAAAATTTATTAAATTTGATGTATTTTGTAAGTATGAAACTATGAAATAAGTCAGTGGGCTGTGACAAAGCCAAAAATGTAATCTGTTAATAATGTTTAGAATGTTTGAAGTTTAAAATGTAATCTATTAGGGATGTAGTGTTTTAAATAATGGTTAAAATTAGGAAAGAAGTCGGTGGCATGTGACAAAGTCATAGAAATGCAATGATGTCGATTGATGATGTTTTGCAAGATTGTATTGTAAAAAAGGGGCAGAATATATAAGACCTGTTCTTCTAAACTGCTCCTTTTCGTTCAATGGTTTGTAATGTTTTGTTAATTTTGCTTTTCTGTTTTTCTTTTAAATGAATGAAATAAGCAAAGAATGAACCAGTGATGAAAGTGTAAGACAAGAAAAAGCAACAAATAACTGAATGACTGCAAAGTAAATGATGAGGTGCTGAATGAAACAAGTGACTAAATAGTAAACAAAGCAAAACAATAAACAGAACAACACTGAGACTAAGTTGTTAAAATATGAACTAATGAAAAGCAGAACCAGGAAATCAAGGAAATCCACCAAGGGCTAAGACCTAAACCCTGAGCTGGGGCCAAGCATGACAGACACGGTGGCAACACTTATTCATGGACAACCACCTGTAGTTCGCTCTCCTTTTACAGCGCAAGATTTCTTGGATTACTTTGAGAAGAAAATAGAAGACATTAGGTTAAACATATCCCGGCATGCCTTAATCCAGCCACTACACCCTGTTATTGAGATGGGCACCACTACTGAGGTATTACCTAGATTTACAGAATTTGATAGTATCTCACTAGGCATGCTGACAAAACTCGTAATGTCAACAAAAAGCACAACCTGTTTATTTGATTCTATACCAACAAAACTGTTTAAGGACCTGTGGCCCACTCTTGGGCTGACTGCGCTGGAAATTATTAATCTATCATTGACATCTGGATCTGCTCCTAAATGTTTCAAATCTGCAGTGATTAAACCATTACTTAAGAAACCTAATCTTGACCTTAGTGTATTGAAAAACTATCGGCCGATATTAAATCTGTTATTTTGCTCTGAAATTCTGGAAAAGGTGGTTTCACAGCAACCAGTGGACTATCTTCCTGAGAATAATCTCTTTGAGCCACTTCAGTCTGCTTTTAGAAAATATCATTCCACAGAGACGGCTCTCACTGAAGTAGTGAATGATCTTCTGCTTGCATTGGACTTGGACACCACTACGTTCTGGTGCTGGTAGATCTTTGTGGTGTGTTTGATACCATGGATCATCATATTATCCTCAACAGGCTGGAGAATCACTTTGGGATTACTGGGAGTGACCTTGCATGGTTGATGTCATACCTGACCAGTTGTTCTCACTGTTTTTTGTACAGTAACACTACCTCTAACCTTAGTAACATGAAATTTTGGGTTCCACAGGGGTCCGTGTTAGGCCCCTGCTTTTCTCCCTTATATAGCACCTCTTGGGCACATGTTGTGGAACTTTGGGATTACCTTTCACTGCTATGCTGATGATACTCAGTTATACATGCCAAAAATTGCTGGTAATCTCATCCACATAAAATCCTTAGAAGATTGCCTTGCATCAGTGAGAAGCTGGGTGTCTAGAAACGTCCTACTTTTAAACTCTGATAAGACTGAAATGATGGTTCTTGGTCCATTGAGACATTGGCATCAATTTGACCAGCGAACGCTTAGCCTAGGCTCGTGTGTCATACATCAAATTGACAAAGTGAGGAACCTTGGGGTAATTTTTGATCCTACGTTGTCTTTTGACCACCACATTACAGATATTACGAGGACTGCTTTCTTCCACCTGCAAAATATAGTGAAGGTTTGTCCCATCCTGTCTATGGCTGATGCTGAGGCCCTGATTCATGCGTTTGTCTCTTCTAGATTAGACTACTGCAATATTCTATTTTCTGGTTTACCGCAGTCCAGCATTAGGGGTCTCCAATTGGTTCAAAATGCTGCTGCCAGACTTTTGACATGAAGCAGAAAGTTTGACCACATTACACCCATTTTGGCGTCTCTTTACTGGCTTTTTTTTTTCTCTCTGTTTGAGATGCAGCTCCATCCAGAGATGGGTGTGGTGTCTGTTTCCTCAACCCTCCTGTCCTGTGCACCGACAACATTTACAGTATATTCGTTTTGTGAATTATTTTGTAAATTGTGTTGGTAGCGTGGCCCAAGCAGAGGGTCGCTCCTTTGAGTCTGGTCTGCTTGAGGTTTCTTCCTCAAATCATCAATCAATCAATCAATCAATTTTTTTTATATAGCGCCAAATCACAACAAACAGTTGCCCCAAGGCGCTTTAGAGGTCATCCATGTCTTTATGTCTGTAAGACAATCCTGCAGTTTAGCTAATTGGTGTGTGTCCTCTGGCTTCATGGATAGATAAAGCTGGGTATCATCTGCGTAACAATGAAAATTTAAGCAATACCGTCTAATAATACTGCCTAAGGGAAGCATATATAAAGTGAATAAAATTGGTCCTAGCACAGAACCTTGTGGAACTCCATAATTAACTTTAGTCTGTGAAGAAGATTCCCCATTTACATGAACAAATTGTAATCTATTAGACAAATATGATTCAAACCACCGCAGCGCAGTGCCTTTAATACCTATGGCATGCTCTAATCTCTGTAATAAAATTTTATGGTCAACAGTATCAAAAGCAGCACTGAGGTCTAATCATCAGAGGGAGTTTTTTCTTACCACTGTCTGGGGGTTGGTAAGGTTAGACCTTACTTGTGTGAAGCGCCTTGAGGCAACTTTCTTTTGATTTGGTGCTATATAAATCAATCAATCAATCAATCAATCAATTTTTTTTATATAGCGCCAAATCACAACAAACAGTTGCCCCAAGGCGCTTGATATTGTAAGGCAAGGCCATACAATAATTATGTAAAACCCCAATGGTCAAAACGACCCCCTGTGAGCAAGCACTTGGCTACAGTGGGAAGGAAAAACTCCCTTTTAACAGGAAGAAACCTCCAGCAGAACCAGGCTCAGGGAGGGGCAGTCTTCTGCTGGGACTGGTTGGGGCTGAGGGAGAGAACCAAGAAAAAGACATGCTGTGGAGGGGAGCAGAGATCGATCACTAATGATTAAATGCAGAGTGGTGCATACAGAGCAAAAAGAGAAAGAAACAGTGCATCATGGGAACCCCCCAGCAGTCTACGTCTATAGCAGCATAACTAAGGGATGGTTCAGGGTCACCTGATCCAGCCCTAACTATAAGCTTTAGCAAAAAGGAAAGTTTTAAGCCTAATCTTAAAAGTAGAGAGGGTGTCTGTCTCCCTGATCTGAATTGGGAGCTGGTTCCACAGGAGAGGAGCCTGAAAGCTGAAGGCTCTGCCTCCCATTCTACTCTTACAAACCCTAGGAACTACAAGTAAGCCTGCAGTCTGAGAGCGAAGCGCTCTATTGGGGTGATATGGTACTACGAGGTCCCTAAGATAAGATGGGACCTGATTATTCAAAACCTTATAAGTAAGAAGAAGAATTTTAAATTCTATTCTAGAATTAACAGGAAGCCAATGAAGAGAGGCCAATATGGGTGAGATATGCTCTGTCCTTCTAGTCCCCGTCAGTACTCTAGCTGCAGCATTTTGAATTAACTGAAGGCTTTTTAGGGAACTTTTAGGACAACCTGATAATAATGAATTACAATAGTCCAGCCTAGAGGAAATAAATGCATGAATTAGTTTTTCAGCATCACTCTGAGACAAGACCTTTCTGATTTTAGAGATATTGCGTAAATGCAAAAAAGCAGTCCTACATATTTGTTTAATATGCGCTTTGAATGACATATCCTGATCAAAAATGACTCCAAGATTTCTCACAGTATTACTAGAGGTCAGGGTAATGCCATCCAGAGTAAGGATCTGGTTAGACACCATGTTTCTAAGATTTGTGGGGCCAAGTACAATAACTTCAGTTTTATCTGAGTTTAAAAGCAGGAAATTAGAGGTCATCCATGTCTTTATGTCTGTAAGACAATCCTGCAGTTTAGCTAATTGGTGTGTGTCCTCTGGCTTCATGGATAGATAAAGCTGGGTATCATCTGCGTAACAATGAAAATTTAAGCAATACCGTCTAATAATACTGCCTAAGGGAAGCATGTATAAAGTAAATAAAATTGGTCCTAGCACAGAACCTTGTGGAACTCCATAATTAACTTTAGTCTGTGAAGAAGATTCCCCATTTACATGAACAAATTGTAATCTATTAGACAAATATGATTCAAACCACCGCAGCGCAGTGCCTTTAATACCTATGGCATGCTCTAATCTCTGTAATAAAATTTTATGGTCAACAGTATCAAAAGCAGCACTGAGGTCTAACAGAACAAGCACAGAGATGAGTCCACTGTCCGAGGCCATAAGAAGATCATTTGTAACCTTCACTAATGCTGTTTCTGTACTATGATGAATTCTAAAACCTGACTGAAACTCTTCAAATAGACCATTCCTCTGCAGATGATCAGTTAGCTGTTTTACAACTACCCTTTCAAGAATTTTTGAGAGAAAAGGAAGGTTGGAGATTGGCCTATAATTAGCTAAGATAGCTGGGTCAAGTGATGGCTTTTTAAGTAATGGTTTAATTACTGCCACCTTAAAAGCCTGTGGTACATAGCCAACTAACAAAGATAGATTGATCATATTTAAGATCGAAGCATTAAATAATGGTAGGGCTTCCTTGAGCAGCCTGGTAGGAATGGGGTCTAATAAACATGTTGATGGTTTGGATGAAGTAACTAATGAGAATAACTCAGACAGAACAATCGGAGAGAAAGAGTCTAACCAAATACCGGCATCACTGAAAGCAGCCAAAGATAACGATACGTCTTTGGGATGGTTATGAGTAATTTTTTCTCTAATAGTTAAAATTTTGTTAGCAAAGAAAGTCATGAAGTCATTACTAGTTAAAGTTAATGGAATACTCAGCTCAATAGAGCTCTGACTCTTTGTCAGCCTGGCTACAGTGCTGAAAAGAAACCTGGGGTTGTTCTTATTTTCTTCAATTAGTGATGAGTAGAAAGATGTCCTAGCTTTACGGAGGGCTTTTTTATAGAGCAACAGACTCTTTTTCCAGGCTAAGTGAAGATCTTCTAAATTAGTGAGACGCCATTTCCTCTCCAACTTACGGGTTATCTGCTTTAAGCTACGAGTTTGTGAGTTATACCACGGAGTCAGACACTTCTGATTTAAAGCTCTCTTTTTCAGAGGAGCTACAGCATCCAAAGTTGTCTTCAATGAGGATGTAAAACTATTGACGAGATACTCTATCTCCCTTACAGAGTTTAGGTAGCTACTCTGCACTGTGTTGGTATATGGCATTAGAGAACATAAAGAAGGAATCATATCCTTAAACCTAGTTACAGCGCTTTCTGAAAGACTTCTAGTGTAATGAAACTTATTCCCCACTGCTGGGTAGTCCATCAGAGTAAATGTAAATGTTATTAAGAAATGATCAGACAGAAGGGAGTTTTCAGGGAATACTGTTAAGTCTTCTATTTCCATACCATAAGTCAGAACAAGATCTAAGATATGATTAAAGTGGTGGGTGGACTCATTTACTTTTTGAGCAAAGCCAATAGAGTCTAATAATAGATTAAATGCAGTGTTGAGGCTGTCATTCTCAGCATCTGTGTGGATGTTAAAATCGCCCACTATAATTATCTTATCTGAGCTAAGCACTAAGTCAGACAAAAGGTCTGAAAATTCACAGAGAAACTCACAGTAACGACCAGGTGGACGATAGATAATAACAAATAAAACTGGTTTTTGGGACTTCCAATTTGGATGGACAAGACTAAGAGACAAGCTTTCAAATGAATTAAAGCTCTGTCTGGGTTTTGGATTAATTAATAAGCTGGAATGGAAGATTGCTGCTAATCCTCCACCCCGGCCCGTGCTACGAGCATTCTGACAGTTAGTGTGACTCGGGGGTGTTGACTCATTTAAACTAACATATTCATCCTGCTGTAACCAGGTTTCTGTTAGGCAGAATAAATCAATATGTTGATCAATTATTATATCATTTACCAACAGGGACTTAGAAGAGAGAGACCTAATGTTTAATAGACCACATTTAACTGTTTTAGTCTGTGGTGCAGTTGAAGGTGCTATATTATTTTTTCTTTTTGAATTTTTATGCTTAAATAGATTTTTGCTGGTTATTGGTAGTCTGGGAGCAGGCACCGTCTCTACGGGGATGGGGTAATGAGGGGATGGCAGGGGGAGAGAAGCTGCAGAGAGGTGTGTAAGACTACAACTCTGCTTCCTGGTCCCAACCCTGGATAGTCAAGGTTTGGAGGATTTAAGAAAATTGGCCAGATTTCTAGAAATGAGAGCTGCTCCATCCAAAGTGGGATGGATGCCGTCTCTCCTAACAAGACCAGGTTTTCCCCAGAAGCTTTGCCAATTATCTATGAAGCCCACCTCATTTTTTGGACACCACTCAGACAGCCAGCAATTCAAGGAGAACATGCGGCTAAACATGTCACTCCCGGTCCGATTGGGGAGGGGCCCAGAGAAAACTACAGAGTCCGACATTGTTTTTGCACAGTTACACACCGATTTAATGTTAATTTTAGTGACCTCCGATTGGCGTAACCGGGTGTCATTACTGCCGACGTGAATTACAATCTTACCAAATTTACGCTTAGCCTTAGCCAGCAGTTTCAAATTTCCTTCAATGTCGCCTGCTCTGGCCCCCGGAAGACAATTGACTATGGTTGCTGGTGTCGCTAACTTCACATTTCTTAAAACAGAGTCGCCAATAACCAGAGTTTGATCCTCGGCGGGTGTGTCGTCAAGTGGGAAAAAACGGTTAGAGATGTGAACGGGTTGGCGGTGTACACGGGGCTTCTGTTTAGGGCTACGCTTCCTCCTCACAGTCACCCAGTCGGCCTGCTTTCCCGGCTGCTCGGGATCTGCCAGGGGGGAACTAACGGCGGCTAAGCTACCTTGGTCCGCACCGACTACAGGGGCCTTGCTAGCTGTAGAATTTTCCACGGTGCGGAGCCGAGTCTCCAATTCGCCCAGCCTGGCCTCCAAAGCTACGAATAAGCTACACTTATTACAAGTACCATTACTGCTAAAGGAGGCCGAGGAATAACTAAACATTTCACACCCAGAGCAGAAAAGTGCGGGAGAGACAGGAGAAGCCGCCATGCTAAATCGGCTAAGAGCTAGTAGCTACGCTAAGCTAGCGGATTCCTAAAAACACGCAAAGTGAATAATGTGTAAATAATTTAGAGGTGATTCAGCAGAAGGAGTGCTTTAGTTAAGGCACGTAAAGATTACACTGGGAAACAAATCGTAACCTAGATAACTAGATCAATCTAACTGCGCAGATTAAACAGCTAACAGATACAGAAAAACACCGCTGTGCTCCGGAACAGGAAGTGATACAATACCGCAGTGAGAGCCAACCACCAGTAGAGGCCATAATAAAGTAAAGTTCAAGTGAAAATGAAGATCAAGGTGAAGAGGGCAGCTGGTCCTGACAGCATCAGCTCCAGGCTCCTCAGCTCCTGTGCAGACCATCTGTGCAGGATAGTGGTGTTTTAAACATGCATTTCAACACTGAAGCCTGACTGTCAATAATAATGCCGGAAACCATCTCAGTTTGGGGCACAAAGTAGGACATCTGGTCACCCTAAAAGTATGTAAGGGACTGTGTCTCTGACGTGGTCATCTGCAGCATGGGGCCCTGTAAGGAACAGTCTTGGCTCCCTTTCTCTTCGCCCTTTACACCACAGACCTCATGTACAACTCTGTCAGCTGTCACCTGCAAACATTCTCTCATGACTCTGCAATCGTCGGCCTCATCACTGACGAGGATGACAGCACAGAGGGGTAACCTTATCCTGTCTTCTGTTACCACCTTCTGTTATTTGCACATGTAAAACATGCACCAAACCAATGTGCAAAATTCCACCCGTTGTGTATACGAAACAGAAAAAATAAGGTTTGTGGTGCTTTAAAATGCATTTCAGCACAGTTTATGTGGCTGATTTTTCTGCAGAGGATTTTGTGAGTTGTCACGGTTTTCTGTCTCAAATGTATTGTCAGTGACATTTTCATTTTTCAGAGGGAGGGTTCTGGATAAAATCTGAGCTCCCCAGGGTGATGATTACACAGTTTGTTGAAACACTGCCAGAGGGATACAGCCATCCTTGTTGGGAAGGTGTCGTAACACGGACCCGCAACAGGGGGTGCAAATGAACGGACAATGGATAAGACAAAGAGTAACAATTTAATGTTGTGAAACGTACAACTGGATACAGACAAAGATAATGCCAATTAAACACAAGGTGACGTGCGGGCAGGCTCGAAGATAGGAGACCTCTGGCGATCGGAGAGCCGGGACCCACACAGCTTCCACCACCAACGGCCTGAAGAACACCGGAGCCGCCAAGTCCTGAGTCCCCAGGTGGTCACCGTCTTCTGTTGCAGACCCTGGTACTGCTGGCAGAAGATGAAAAACAGTTAATGGTGAGTGTGTATCCACACACCCAGTAATCCTTCACCTACAGATCTTCGAGGAGGGAAAACCTCCACCTCCGATACAAAATCACCCGTGCAGCTCCTGACAGTTGCTCCTTGGATGGAGTGATTGGTGACAGCTGGTGTAAATGAGTGACAGCTGTCACTCTCTGTCTCGGCGCCCTCTCATGCTTGAAGCCCGCACTCCAAGCAGGGCGCCGACTGGTGGTGGTGGGCCAGCAGTACCTCCTCTTCAGCGGCCCACACAACAATCCTGACTTTACCAGCAAACCCATTGCTTTGACCATTCAAGAGGGCAAATGTGGTAACTAAGTCCAATTTATTTAAAAAAATGTTCTAAGGTGGAAATTTCATGAATTTTCATCATGTTTCCTCCTAAAATGATTGGACAAGGCAACAAGAGCAGGTGGGCTATTTTGCATTGTAAGGAACCTTATGCCAAATGAAGCTGGACTACATCAGTTGGATGTAGCTTTCTTGTTATTTTAAAAGTAAACTTTGCAGCACACAATTTGTTGCAGTGAATGAACAGAACTTGTTGATAACTATTGTTATCTACACACACCTAACAAGTCTTACTTTTCTCAGCGCCTGGGGTGGATTTCTTGGTGAAAATTCAGGAGATGAAGGCAATGGAGAGAAGAGATTTTTGAGTGTTTCATGTCAAACACCATGTGCAAGATTCCGTGGTTTGGAAAGAACGTTCTGCAGAGGTGGGTAACCCCGCGCTCAGGGAATAAAGGTCTGACCACATATTTGTTCCCTCCACCCACTAAACTAACTGATTCTAATTATTCCAATTCTTTTTAGAAGGCAAGCTTGTTGCCAGGCTGGTGGTTAAAGACTGCATGGCAGGAGACAAAGTCATTTATTTTGTCTGGGAAGCAATAAAGTCTAACGCTATTTGGATTGTTGTTGATGGAAAGATGTGACACTCAACCAAAGGCTATAATTGGAAAGTCAGTAAGAGATAATGAGAAAGGCTACAATGAATATGACTGGGAATCCAAATTCCTCACGTGGTTTCTGTTATACTGTTGCAATTTCACGTGTATGTTAACTATGGTGCAACTTTTTCATTTTTGTATTTAGCTAACAGAGATACGGAAATGAGCAACAGGAAAACAAGGGCAGGAGGAACGGCATCAGAAGGCTGCCCAAAAACAAGCAAAACTAGACAAAGACAGGGAGATAAAGTGATTAAAGCAGCCACACCGCCAGCTCCATCTCAATATCAATTTCAGTTTCATTTTATTATGATTTATATAGCACCAAATCACAACAAAGGTGCCCCAAGGCGCTTCACACAAGTAAGGTCTAGCCGTACCAACCCCCAGAGCAAGAACACAGGCGACAATGGTAAAGAAAAACTCCCTCTGATGATTTGAGAAAGAAACCTCAAGCAGACCAGACTCAAACAGCGAAAAAAAAAAAAAAAACAGAATCAGGCAACAAAGGCAACAAATACAGTATAATCTGTCAGCATTAAACAACAAGAAAAACAGAACAAATACTAACCCTAAGCTTCACTAAAAGACCCAGAATTTAGATAAAGTTGATGCCGCGGCATGTTCTGTTTCCTAATAAAATGAATTTAAAAGAGCACCAAGCATAGTACCATACTATGCCAGTATGCTAGCCATACGAAAGGGAAAATAAGTGCGTCTTAAGTCTGGACTTGAAAGTCTCCGAAGAATCTGACAGTTTTATTAATGCAGGAAGATCATTCCACAGAACAGGGGCACAATAAGAAAAAGCTCTGTGACCTGCAGACTTCTTATTCACCTTAGGGACACAAAGTAGTCCTGCACCCTGAGAATGCAAAGCCTGGGACGGTACGTAAGGTTTAATTAGGACAGCTAGGTAGGGAGGTGCCAGTCTGTGAACAATTTTATAGGCTAGTAGCAGAATCTTAAAATCTGATCTCACTTGGACAGGAAGCCAGTAAAGAGACGTCAAAATGGGTGTAATGTGGTCGAACTTTCTGCTTCGTGTCAAAAGTCTGGCTGCAGCATTTTGAAGCAATTGGAGACCCCTAATGCTAGACTGCAGTAAACCAGAAAATAGAACATTGCAGTAGTCCAATCTAGAAGAGATAAACGCATGGATCAGGGTCTCATCATCAGCCATAGACAGGATGGGACGAATCTTCTCTATATTTCGCAGGTGGAAGAAAGCAGTCCTCGTAATATCTCTAATGTGGAGGCCAAAGGACAACATAGTGTTGCAAGGTGAAGTCCAGATTGAAAAGATGTTCCTGCTAGCTTGGCTAGCGGGGAATTCCCCTTTGGCTGACCTGGTAAAGTTTTGGTCTTCAGTTCGAGCAGTCTGGCGTTCGAATCCCACCGCCGTCCCTGCCACAAATATACGTCGTTCCTCACTTTGTCAGTGTGATGTATGACACACAAGCCTAGGCTAAGCATTAACTGGTCAAATTGATGCCAATGCCTCACTGAACCTAGAACCATAATTTCAGTCTTATCAGTAGTAGGAAGTAGAAAGTTGTAGACATCCAGTTTCTCACTGATGCAAGGCAATCTTCTATGGATTTTATGTGGATAAGATTACCAGCAGTTATTGGCATGTGTAACTGAGTATCATCAGCATAGTAGTGAAAGGTAATCCCAAAACGCTGCAATATGTGTCCAAGGGGTGATATATAAAGGGAGAAAAGCAGGGGGCCTGAGACAGACCCCTGTGGAATCCCAAACTTCATGTCATTAAGGTTAGAGGTAGTGTTACTGTACAAAACACAGTGAGAACGACTGGTCAAGTACGACATCAACCATGCAAGGGCACTCCCAGTAATCCCAAAATGATTCTCCAGCCTGTTGAGTAAAATATGATGATCCATGATATCAAATGCAACACTGAGATCTAACAGCACCAGAACCATAGTGGTGTCCGAGTCCATTGCAAGCAGAAGATCATTCACCACTTTAGCGAGAGCCGTCTCTGTGGAATGATATTTTCTAAAAGCAGACTGCAGTGGCTCAAAGAGATTATTCTCAGTAAGATAGTCCACGAGCTGCCATGACACCACTTTTTCCAGAATTTTAGAGCAAAATGATAGATTTGATATCGGCTGATAGTTTTTCAATGCACTAGGGTCAAGATTAGGTTTCTTAAGTAATGGTTTAATCACTGCAGATTTGAAACATTTAGGAACAGATCCAGAAGTTAAAGAAAGATTAATAATTTCCAGCACAGTCGGCCCAAGAGTGGGCCACAGGTCCTTAAACAGTTTTGTTGGTATAGGATCAAATAAACAGGTTGTGCTTTTTGTTGACATTACGAGTTTTGTCAGCATGCCTAGTGAGATACTATCAAATTCTGTAAATCTAGGTAATACCTCAGTAATGGCGCCCACATCAATAGCAGGGTGTAGTGGCTGGATTAAGGCATGCTGGGATATGTTTAACCTTCTATTCTAGTCTTCTATTTTCTTCTCAAAGTAATCCAGGAAATCTTTTGCTGTAAAAGGAGAGCGAACTACAGGTGGTTGTCCATGAATAAGTGTTGCCACCGTGTTGAACAAGAACTTTGAGTTATGCTTGTTTTGTTGATCAAATCAGAGTAATAGGTTCACTTTGCGAGGTGGAATACTTGTAATTTTGAACTACGCCACTTCTTTTCTAGACCTCTAGCCTTATGCTTGAGGTCATGCAAGTAATCATTGAAACAAGCTGACTGTTTTGGGGGGACTTGGTTTTAATAAAGGTGGCACAATCTAGTTGAGTGTAGTTCTTCCTGAGCCCATTTCTTACCTGGGTTGTGGAGAGGGATATGCAGGGGGTTTGAGTGCTGATCAGTGGGGGTGACGTTAGCAGTAGGAGCAGTAGGGAGTGATAGAGAGCTGAGAATTGTGTGGAGTGGGACAGAGGTGGAAGGCAGGGTGGGGCAGTTTACTAGGGGCATAGATGAGGGGGGTTGCAGCAGGGATGAGCTGGTGGGGGGGCTGCCTGACCAAACCTGGTGAAAAACCACTTTAGGTCATTCACCCACTTCAGATCCCATGCGGCCTGGGTGTCGGGCTCCTTGTGGTTTTTGCACCTCTCCAGGCCACCTGGAGGAAAACAAGAAGTTGTAGTTCTTTCACTGGCTGCTGGAGGGCGACTCCAATAGTGAGTAGGTTCTCATTCAAATCCATGTTAAAATGTCCAACTTTAAAACAGAAATAAACATGTTTACAATTGGGTACAAAAAACGGTTTTGGTTTCTCAACAGTCTGCTCCTCTGTGACAACTGTACAAGGGTTGAATTATTTTTTTAGAGTTGTTCATTTGAGAAATTTTCATTCATAAAGCGGCGGCTGCTAGTTGTTGAGGAGGGCTGTGTGCTGTTTTGAACATTTTATTACAACTGGAATAATGTGGCTAGTTGTTTGGTGAGATATCCTGAGGGATCGTCTAAGATGTGTCTGCTGCAATTTTCGCGCAGAGTGAAAATCACTTCTTAATTAATGTTGTATGCTATTCAGGAGCATGATCTGTTAGGTCCTGTTAATGCACAATTACTGAGAAAATAAGCGGCTCATAAATTTTAATGCTCACACCAATGAAAACTGTTATGAGAACCATCGTGCAGACCCCAAAAATATAAATGAATAAACACCTGAACTGAGGTTAAGCTGTTGGGTTAGCTCCTTCAGACTCAAAGATAGGGGCATGTTCAGGCTTCTTTCATCACACACAGAGTCACCACACTTCACCTCTGTCTATTCCTGAGTTTGTCGTGATGTAGCCACAGTCAGCGCATCCACAGCTGCCAGTATGATGAAGCATAGTCTTCTATTTTGTCCATGTCAGGATGTAATAATGTAAAATTTCTTCTGTGACCTGACAATACACAGAACAATAAGGAAACCTGTGACTCTGCATCAGACAAATTCAATATGTCATACAGGTATGACCTACAGCTGTGTATTCCCAAAATTAACGCATACAAATATTGACATCATCACCAGGACCAACTCATTTTACACAAACGCAGCAGAATTTTCAAGTTGTCCTGAATAAGATATCCAACTTGAGTTTGAAGTTTCACATTTCCCGGGTGCACCTAATGACTGTATTGATTAATGTGTTCCTACTGGCGATTAAATGTTCAGATACCAATTAGATAAAAGTTGAAAACACAAAATCCCAAAGTAATTTTCAGGAATCCAAGGTGACTTCTTCAGATGTTTTGTTTGGTCCAATCAATGCCTCAAAACACAAATACTATGTTTCATTTATGATGAAATAAGAAAACCATTTAGTCACAACTGCATCTACAGATTTTTGATACAGAACATGACTGCAGTCGTTTCTGTTGATGTGTGGCTTCACATCTTCATCATAGCATCTCTGTTTATGCAAAGTATGTCTTTAGAATATAGTGATTTATAATACACTACCTGCACTATCTACTTCATATAAGCTTTTCTTAGTGTGTACTTATTGTTGTGCATATATTTATATTGCAAATTGTAATTTTGTGCTCTGCTACAGTACATGTGCTTTTGCCTCACAGAAAGTAGGTCCTGGGTTCAAGCTCACACATACCGTACCTGTCCTAAGCTGAACCTGTGGGGTTGCATCAGAAAGATCTGGTGCAAATCCTGTGCTATAATAAAGGTGTGGATTCAAACCAGAATCATTCTGGTGCGTTTGTGCAGGTTACATGTTTCGTGCTTTTCGCAAACACTTCTTCATATGTAATAATAAACAAAATCAATAAATGTTACTTAAAATGACTGTTGCATTGTGAAGACATCAGTTAGGTCTTGGTAGATGATGAAACTTTGTTGCAGATCATAAATCACACCCCCTGCCTCTACCCCCCAACCCCTTTTCTCCCGGTGTTGCAACTTAAAAGCAAAAATAATACTATTGTCCTTTTACTCAGTCAGTAAAAGTTTGTTCTTCTTTTTATCCACCAGAACCCACTGGTGGAAAATAATGTGCCTCCTCCTGTACAGCAGAGATATTGACTGCCTAAAGCATTGCTCATTTGTTCAAAAGGTGCATCTGCTGTATATCTTTATCTGCAACTGAAGGAAAGGCTCCTTATTCCTTCAGTGCACACACTCATAGACCAGCCACATAATTACCCTGCACTCTGGCAAAGTGGTGATAGCAGGCTGTTGTTTTCGCTGGTGTGTGGGTGTGTGTTTAACTGTGGACAAGATAACTCAAAAAGTGTTGGATGGATTTCTTTCAAACTTGGTTGGAATATTGCTGAGATAAAAATCACGAGGTGATTAGATTTTGGAGTATTTTTGTCAAAAATCAAGGAAAACATTGTCCAAAAAAACACCTTTTTTGTATATCTCAACAATCAAGAGGCCTACAAGGATAATCTAAAGCATGTATTGATCAGCAAAATATGTTTAACTGATATTAGTATGAATGACTTCAAAATGTAGCAGCATGGTGACTTAGTGGTTAGCACTGTTGCCTCATAGCAAGAAGGTCATGGGATCGATTCCCACCGTTGGCTTTTCTGTGTGGAGGTTGCATGTTCTCCCTGTGTTTGCGTGGGTTTCCTCCGGGTGCTCCGGCTTCCTCCCACATCCAAAGACACGCAGGTTAGGTGGATTGGAAATTTTAAATTGTGCATGTGGGTGTGAATGTATGTGTTGTTCTACATGTGGCCTTGCGACAGACTGGCGTGCTGTCCAGAGTGCACCAAGGCTTACGACTGCTGGGATAGGCTCCAGCCCCCCATCACTCTTAGTTGGAAAAAGTGGGTCTAGAAAACAGATGGGTGGACTTTAAAATGAATAACTCATATGATTAAGTCCTAAATAGTAAAAAACACCTTTACAAACAAATGTACATTTACTTGTTCATTTGACCCTTGGTGACAATAGCTACAGGCAGCAGAAGCAAAGCAACAAGCTGCTATTCTTTTTTAATCAAAATGGCCAGTTTATAGCAACAAGAGACAAGTGGTTGCTATCCATCATCCAGGTGGGGCCAAAAAAAGAGACAAAAAATAATATATCTTACGCAAATACTGAGCAACGCGACACAATGACTACTACCAAGCAGAGTGAAGGCAACGTAACATGTTGGTTGCTCTCTGGAACAAAATAATTCAAGATGGCAGCATATACTCCAAAACTATTTCTGCATAAGCGTAATGTGTTTGGTATTTTTTTTTTCTGTTATATTTTGTGAGAAAAGTGAGAAATAACCACCTCTAAATATAAAAATGCTGTTTTATAACCAGAAAATACTTCTGAGGTGACTAAAAAGCTATTTTACAGAGATGTTAGCATGCTAATTAGCGATAGAGGTCACTGTGAAGGACACTGGACTGAAATCAATTGAATTTTGGTTCTGTTAAGTAATCAAGCCTGAAGTAAAAGTTCATAGTGACAGCGTTGGGTTTACTTTATACAATTACAGACTTTTGATGAGGTGTACCCGTGATTATGAGGACATGGTCAGGATGAGGGTCACCGGTCCGCATAATCAAGGGTGCACCGAAATCAAAAGCATCCGTCTGTCATAAGTTTCAAAGTTGGCCACGTGTCCCTTTTCAGTGACGTACTTGCAAAACAGTTTGGCTGCTGACTGTGTATTTCTGCGGGTGTTCTTCACATCTTGTTCCTGTAAAATTCGTTTTAAGTCAGCGTCGCTAATAGACGCAAACCTGTCTTCTGTCATCTTGTCAACAAACTGACGGCCAAAGTAGGCATTGTATTGCGTTATCTGATTGGTCGTTATCGATAGAAGGTGTCGCTCGATTAGCTAGCGCTACGCTGCACGCGAGGTGTACTCGCGGTCTACTCAGCTCCACCAGCGGTCAACTCGGCATGTGGTACAGCTCAGAAAGTGGCGAATGGGCCAATCAGAAGTTGGGAAAATCACATACCATATAATAAGTCTTTTTATAATCAGTTTAAATATGTGCACAGTAACACCACGTAACCAGGAGCTCGCCATGCTCTGGGAATGCCTGTCAAACAACAAATGCCACCTGCTTGTTGCTTTCATTTCTCGCTAATCTGACTGTAGCTTTATATTTATATGTGTGGCATGTGCAAGGTATGTATTAACCCTCCGATGCCTCTCATTTAAAATGTCAGTGTGTTGTGTCAAAAGCAATTAAAAAAAAACATGCTGTGAAGACAGGACTTCCATAGATACCTGTTACAGCATGTAGGACAATGTTTGCACATTTAAAACTTATTGTATTTGTGGAAAAAATTGCAGAAGCAACAAGTATGCAAGACTAAATGAGAGCCATTCCATCCAGTTCAGAAAAAGCACATATGCACATTAATGCCACATTCCACATTGAGCTGTGTCATGTCAGCATTTTTCATATATTAACTGTAGGACTGATAGAAATGTGAGGTTTGAGTACTTTTTTCCCCTCTTATTTTCTTAATAAAATAATTAATTGTAAGGGCTAATTAATCAATGATTAAAATGATGATTAATTTGGTTATTTCGATAAATGTTAAAGATCCTGTGGCTGTATATAATTTCAATTTATTTTCATTTATATAGCGCCAAACACAACAGAGTTGCATCAAGGCAATTCACACAAGTAAGGTTGAACCTTACTAACCCCCAGAGCAGCAGTGGCAAGGAAAAACTCCCTCTGAGGAAGAAACCTCAAGCAGACCAGACTCAAAGGGGTGACCCTCTGCTTGGGCCATGATACAAACATAAATTACAGAACAATTCACAAAACGAAAATACAGGAAATGTTGTTGGTGCACAGGACAGGAGGGTCTCCAGCACAAATACAACTCCCATCTCTGGATGGAGCTGCACCTTAAACAGAGGGAAAAAACAATCAGGCATCAGAAAGACAAGAAATACTGTATAATTTGTCAGCATTAAACAAGAAAAACAGGAAATACTAAGGTAATCGCCGGCCACTTGCCCTAAACTTCACTAAAAGACCCAGAATTTATATAATTCTGGGTCTTTTATATACTCTGGAATACTTCTGGAATTTATATACTCTGGCCTCTACTGGTGGTTGGCTCTCACTGCGGTATTGTATCACTTCCTGTTCCGGAGCACAGCGGTGTTTTTCTGTATCTGTTAGCTGTTTAATCTGCGCAGTTAGATTGATCTAGTTATCTAGATTACGATTTGTTTCCCAGTGTAATCTTTACGTGCCTTAACTAAAGCACTCCTTCTGCTGAATCACCTCTAAATTATTTACACATTATTCACTTTGCGTGTTTTTAGGAATCCGCTAGCTTAGCGTAGCTACTAGCTCTTAGCCGATTTAGCATGGCGGCTTCTCCTGTCTCTCCCGCACTTTTCTGCTCTGGGTGTGAAATGTTTAGTTATTCCTCGGCCTCCTTTAGCAGTAACGGTACTTGTAATAAGTGTAGCTTATTCGTAGCTTTGGAGGCCAGGCTGGGCGAATTGGAGACTCGGCTCCGCACCGTGGAAAATTCTGCAGTTAGCCAGGCCCCTGTAGTCGGTGCGGACCAAGGTAGCTTAGCCGCCGTTAGTTCCCCCCTGGCAGATCCCGAGCAGCCGGGAAAGCAGGCTGACTGGGTGACTGTGAGGAGGAAGCGTAGCCCTAAACAGAAGCCCCGTGTACACCGCCAACCCGTTCACATCTCTAACCGTTTTTCCCCACTCGACGACACACCCGCCGAGGATCAAACTCTGGTTATTGGCGACTCTGTTTTGAGAAATGTGAAGTTAGTGACACCAGCAACCATAGTCAATTGTCTTCCGGGGGCCAGAGCAGGCGACATTGAAGGAAATTTGAAACTGCTGGCTAAGGCTAAGCGTAAATTTGGTAAGATTGTAATTCACGTCGGCAGTAATGACACCCGGTTACGCCAATCGGAGGTCACTAAAATTAACATTAAATCGGTGTGTAACTTTGCAAAAACAATGTCGGACTCTGTAGTTTTCTCTGGGCCCCTCCCCAATCGGACCGGGAGTGACATGTTTAGCCGCATGTTCTCCTTGAATTGCTGGCTGTCTGAGTGGTGTCCAAAAAATGAGGTGGGCTTCATAGATAATTGGCAAAGCTTCTGGGGAAAACCTGGTCTTGTTAGGAGAGACGGCATCCATCCCACTTTGGATGGAGCAGCTCTCATTTCTAGAAATCTGGCCAATTTTCTTAAATCCTCCAAACCGTGACTATCCAGGGTTGGGACCAGGAAGCAGAGTTGTAGTCTTACACACCTCTCTGCAGCTTCTCTCCCCCTGCCATCCCCTCATTACCCCATCCCCGTAGAGACGGTGCCTGCTCCCAGACTACCAATAACCAGCAAAAATCTATTTAAGCATAAAAATTCAAAAAGAAAAAATAATATAGCACCTTCAACTGCACCACAGACTAAAACAGTTAAATGTGGTCTATTAAACATTAGGTCTCTCTCTTCTAAGTCCCTGTTGGTAAATGATATAATAATTGATCAACATATTGATTTATTCTGCCTTACAGAAACCTGGTTACAGCAGGATGAATATGTTAGTTTAAATGAGTCAACACCCCCGAGTCACACTAACTGTCAGAATGCTCGTAGCACGGGCCGGGGCGGAGGATTAGCAGCAATCTTCCATTCCAGCTTATTAATTAATCAAAAACCCAGACAGAGCTTTAATTCATTTGAAAGCTTGACTCTTAGTCTTGTCCATCCAAATTGGAAGTCCCAAAAACCAGTTTTATTTGTTATTATCTATCGTCCACCTGGTCGTTATTGTGAGTTTCTCTGTGAATTTTCAGACCTTTTGTCTGACTTAGTGCTTAGCTCAGATAAGATAATTATAGTGGGCGATTTTAACATCCACACAGATGCTGAGAATGACAGCCTCAACACTGCATTTAATCTATTATTAGACTCTATTGGCTTTGCTCAAAAAGTAAATGAGTCCACCCACCACTTTAATCATATCTTAGATCTTGTTCTGACTTATGGTATGGAAATAGAAGACTTAACAGTATTCCCTGAAAACTCCCTTCTGTCTGATCATTTCTTAATAACATTTACATTTACCCTGATGGACTACCCAGCAGTAGGGAATAAGTTTCATTATACTAGAAGTCTTTCAGAAAGCGCTGTAACTAGGTTTAAGGATATGATTCCTTCTTTATGTTCTCTAATGCCATATAACAACACAGTGCAGAGTAGCTACCTAAACTCTGTAAGGGAGATAGAGTATCTCGTCAATAGTTTTACATCCTCATTGAAGACAACTTTGGATGCTGTAGCTCCTCTGAAAAAGAGAGCTTTAAATCAGAAGTGTCTGACTCCGTGGTATAACTCACAAACTCGTAGCTTAAAGCAGATAACCCGTAAGTTGGAGAGGAAATGGCGTCTCACTAATTTAGAAGATCTTCACTTAGCCTGGAAAAAGAGTCTGTTGCTCTATAAAAAAGCCCTCCGTAAAGCTAGGACATCTTTCTACTCATCACTAATTGAAGAAAATAAGAACAACCCCAGGTTTCTTTTCAGCACTGTAGCCAGGCTGACAAAGAGTCAGAGCTCTATTGAGCTGAGTATTCCATTAACTTTAACTAGTAATGACTTCATGACTTTCTTTGCTAACAAAATTTTAACTATTAGAGAAAAAATTACTCATAACAATCCCAAAGACGTATCGTTATCTTTGGCTGCTTTCAGTGATGCCGGTATTTGGTTAGACTCTTTCTCTGCGATTGTTCTGTCTGAGTTATTTTCATTAGTTACTTCATCCAAACCATCAACATGTTTATTTGACCCCATTCCTACCAGGCTGCTCAAGGAAGCCCTACCATTATTTAATGCTTCGATCTTAAATATGATCAATCTATCTTTGTTAGTTGGCTATGTACCACAGGCTTTTAAGGTGGCAGTAATTAAACCATTACTTAAAAAGCCATCACTTGACCCAGCTATCTTAGCTAATTATAGGCCAATCTCCAACCTTCCTTTTCTCTCAAAAATTCTTGAAAGGGTAGTTGTAAAACAGCTAACTGATCATCTGCAGAGGAATGGTCTATTTGAAGAGTTTCAGTCAGGTTTTAGAATTCATCATAGTACAGAAACAGCATTAGTGAAGGTTACAAATGATCTTCTTATGGCCTCGGACAGTGGACTCATCTCTGTGCTTGTTCTGTTAGACCTCAGTGCTGCTTTTGATACTGTTGACCATAAAATTTTATTACAGAGATTAGAGCATGCCATAGGTATTAAAGGCACTGCGCTGCGGTGGTTTGAATCATATTTGTCTAATAGATTACAATTTGTTCATGTAAATGGGGAATCTTCTTCACAGACTAAAGTTAATTATGGAGTTCCACAAGGTTCTGTGCTAGGACCAATTTTATTCACTTTATATATGCTTCCCTTAGGCAGTATTATTAGACGGTATTGCTTAAATTTTCACTGTTACGCAGATGATACCCAGCTTTATCTATCCATGAAGCCAGAGGACACACACCAATTAGCTAAACTGCAGGATTGTCTTACAGACATAAAGACATGGATGACCTCTAATTTCCTGCTTTTAAACTCAGATAAAACTGAAGTTATTGTACTTGGCCCCACAAATCTTAGAAACATGGTGTCTAACCAGATCCTTACTCTGGATGGCATTACCCTGACCTCTAGTAATACTGTGAGAAATCTTGGAGTAATTTTTGATCAGGATATGTCATTCAAAGCGCATATTAAACAAATATGTAGGACTGCTTTTTTGCATTTACGCAATATCTCTAAAATCAGAAAGGTCTTGTCTCAGAGTGATGCTGAAAAACTAATTCATGCATTTATTTCCTCTAGGCTGGACTATTGTAATTCATTATTATCGGGTTGTCCTAAAAGTTCCCTAAAAAGCCTTCAGTTAATTCAAAATGCTGCAGCTAGAGTACTGACAGGGACTAGAAGGAGAGAGCATATCTCACCCATATTGGCCTCTCTTCATTGGCTTCCTGTTAATTCTAGAATAGAATTTAAAATTCTTCTTCTTACTTATAAGGTTTTGAATAATCAGGTCCCATCTTATCTTAGGGACCTCGTAGTACCATATCACCCCAATAGAGCGCTTCGCTCTCAGACTGCAGGCTTACTTGTAGTTCCTAGGGTTTGTAAGAGTAGAATGGGAGGCAGAGCCTTCAGCTTTCAGGCTCCTCTCCTGTGGAACCAGCTCCCAATTCAGATCAGGGAGACAGACACCCTCTCTACTTTTAAGATTAGGCTTAAAACTTTCCTTTTTGCTAAAGCTTATAGTTAGGGCTGGATCAGGTGACCCTGAACCATCCCTTAGTTATGCTGCTATAGACGTAGACTGCTGGGGGGTTCCCATGATGCACTGTTTCTTTCTCTTTTTGCTCTGTATGCACCACTCTGCATTTAATCATTAGTGATCGATCTCTGCTCCCCTCCACAGCATGTCTTTTTCCTGGTTCTCTCCCTCAGCCCCAACCAGTCCCAGCAGAAGACTGCCCCTCCCTGAGCCTGGTTCTGCTGGAGGTTTCTGTTGGGTATTTTCTCCTCCAAACATTTTTTAAAACCTTTAACAAGACAAACAGAGTCAAGAAACACCAGTGAGACAGAAAATCAAATATTACGCGCGGAGTGCGGCCAGGCTGTACACCAAGGCTACACTAAAGTCTGGCCTGCTTTTCCGCTCTTTTTATTAAGAGACGCCCTCATCACATAAACAAGAAACTTGTCCTAAGGGTGGGGGTAATGACGCAAGACAAGTTTCTTCCCATAACATAAACGCATACGTCAAGTGCAGCTGTAAGGAAGAACACTTCAGGTCAGCACATCTCGTTCGTCTGTTGCAGGTATCAGCTGTTCTGCATCTGCCTGAAGTGTCCTGTCTTCCACACTCCTTCACACTAAACACCACATCACAATAGTCAAAACGTTCTCTTGCTCCCAGTCGTTAGAGGCTGCGAAAACAAAGTTATGTTATAACAATAAGTACATCCAGTCCTTCATTCCCAGCTCAGATTGACCCCAGAGTGCTAAAACAAAATTGAATTCTCAGGATTGCATTAAGACAGGTGCAAAACAGCACATCTCCGTTCTCATGAGAAAGAAGACAAAGCTAAAACAAGGTTGAATAACACGTACGTTCTCAGGGTGAAGTGCAAAACAGCACAACACCGTTCTCATGAGAAAGAAGACAAATGTACAAACGTTTAACAGTGATAACATATATACAAAATCTTTAACATTCCCCTCCTGTTTATCGCCTGTTAAACATACAGTAGGCATCACTCAGCTTAGCACTTCTTTTTGAGATTTTCACTAAGAGGTTCATCATGGTATGTTTTCTCTATAGGCTTACACCCCAGAGGTGATGTCATCATTGTCACCATCATCGGTGTCTGGGTCATCATACTTCCATTGGTCTGGGTACAGGTCAGGAGAGCCATCGTCCTCCTTGTCGTCATCTGTCCCCAGAAGTGGATATGATGCTGGACCCCCTCCTGGTCCTGGACTTATTGCTGTGGTTATCATTCTATTTACAAGGCCTCGGAGACATGGAATACAACAACATCCACACAATGTTAGAATTGCAGCAAATACTGCTATAGACACTAATAGTGAAGAAATCAAAGACCTCCATTTTCCCATCCCTTCCAGCCACCAATCCCAGCCTTCGGTGTTTACTCCACTGTGCTCTTTCATCTTCCTGTTCAACGTTCTCAGCCCGTCAATGGCTTGAGTGAGACTGCCGTCTGCAGCTGTGTTGTTGGGAATGAATGTGCAGCATTGTTCTCCGAACATGGCACAAACACCTCCTTTCTCTGCCAACAACATATCCAGAGCAATGCGATTCTGGAAGGCCATAAGGGACGTGGCTTCTAACTGTGAATGGACAGCCTTAAATCCTTCCTCAGTCCAATTTCCTAATTTCTGTACATTGTAGTGGATGTAGTTTATTCTGTCCACGTTTTTATTAATGGAGCACCACCAACAGATGGAAGATTCGAATCCAGCTGCTATTTGATTAACCAGTTTATACTCGTCAGGCACTCCCCTGGGGACTCCTATTGCGTCAATATATGTTGGATTTCCCACTCCTTTCCAATCTCTTTTCACTCTATGTCTGGCTACGTCTTTCTGCCAATCTTCAGGAATAAGAGAGGCTGCATATGTCGTAACGTCTTCAGGGGTCATGGGTATGGCTTCAACTGGTAACAATAATGATATTAATGCACAATAACCTGACACATTTCGTGGCAGTCTGTCAAAGATTCTGTTATCCCCACACCACCACCATACGTCACTCCTCCCGACAGGTTTGAATGTGGGAGTACTATGGACCACATTCTTACACCAGGCGGTGTGGTTTAAGCTACCCAAAGTCTTACTTGTCCCTGTCAAGTGTACACATGTATGGTTAGCATGCCCAACTTTGCTTGAGAATAAAGGTTTAATCTTAGTCAATTTGGTCACTGGATAGATCTTGTCCCACTTAGAACATTTGTTGTTTGCCGCAATGTATGTCTGTGTCATAGCAGTCAGTAGACAGTCTTTGGGTAATGCTGCCGGTATTACCTGTAATATAGGTCTGGGTCCCATACACACAACACAGTCCTTCTTTGCTGCTAGTCCTGCTTGTTCTGCCATTAAAAGCCAATTGTTATTTTGTCCACTAATTCCTGTAGTTACTAGGAACCAGTCATCTGCCTTCATGTCTTTTGTGCCTTGTACAGACACCCCCTTTGCTTGTATGGGCACCCCCTTTGCTTGTATGGACACCCCCTTTGACGTACTTAAGTCGGTCAATATTGGTTGCTGTACTCTATCTGTTTCACAGAGGAAGAAATGGAAATACGGATCTTTTCCTTGTTTGTATACCCAAAGGAGGAACAACCAACAGTCTCCCTCTATATCAGGTGGGAATATGGTTCCTTTTTCTGTGGTATCCACCACTATAGACAGCTTATCATCTGTTTGATACATTTTGAGACTTTGACTCTGGTACTTAGCCCACTCGGTTTGTGCCCATCTTGGTGTCCATCTACTCCATTCATCGGCTACCAACGTTTCCCATCTCCTATCTTGTTGATCGTTGGTCATATACCATGAGAAACTATTTCCGTAATTAGTCCCTCTGTCACCATCCGGCATTCCATGGATAAGAGCACTATATGGTACAGAGATGATCACAGAAGTATTTCTAGGAATGCAGGCCTGTACACCAAATCGGTATGCATTATTCCCATCACAGCTATGTACTGTGGCATTGATTATCGGACTGGGGTCTTTGTTACTTCTTTTTGGTCTCTGCAATCTGTGGATGTGATCCGTATTATCATGTCCCGTGCTCATGGCTTTTAATAATAATACCAATTCAAAAAAGAAAAGTAGCATAACAAGGACTGTCCGTGGGGTCCAGAAACCCCCTTTCTTTTTATCTTTTTCTTTCGCCATTTCTGCACACTACAGCACACCTATGTTCAGAACAGTGGCTTCTTAATGTCTTCTGCTAGCTTTCGTGTCTAACCTGGATCTTAACACCAAGCTCACACACTATTACTAGTCTTGTCCTACTGTTCTTACTGTTTGTCTGTGTCTGCAGAAATGACTTTCTTACAGTGAGTTAAATGAATCCATGTACTTCTTTCCCCAATTTTCAAAGCTGTGGGTGTTGTGAGTAGTACTTGATAGGGCCCTTCCCATTTAGGTGAATGCCAGTGTTTTCTCTTGATGCTTCTTATCAACACCCAGTCTCCAGGTACCACTTTAGGGTCCTCCTGTGGAGAAATGGGATCATCAGTGTTTGGAACTCTCCCTCGTTGTCCTTCTAACATTTTTCTCATGTAATCCGCCAAATTGGCTTCCTCAGGTACATCCCAAATTTGTCCATAATATGGCAATCGATATTTTCTGCCAAACAATGTTTCATACGGTGTCAACCCCATGGTACTAGTTATGTTTATATACATTTTTACCAAATCTACACAATGTGTCCATGGTCTGCCTGTTTCCTCCATTGTCTTTCTAAGTCTGTTTTTTACTGTTCCATTCATCCTTTCCACTAATCCGGCGCTTTGTGGATGATAAGCACAATGATTTTTGAGATTAACCTGTAGTGCTTCTCCTACGTATTGCACTATTGCATTAACAAAATGCGCTCCGTTATCTGAATAGACTGTTTCTGGTATTCCAAATCGTGGGATGATGTCTTTGCATAATGCTTTAGCCACTGTAAGTGAATCTGCATGTTTTGTAGGGAACAATTCTACCCATTTTGAGAAGGCATCAATTATGACTAAACAAAATTCCTTCCCTTCATGTTTACTCAGCTGTATATAATCCATATGAATCACTTGAAAGGGATATTGTGGTGTTGGAAATTTACCTCTTTGGGGTCTCAAATTGCCTTGTGAGTTGTGTTTTGCACATATCATGCATGCTCTACAATGCTGTTTTGCATATGCATCGAACCCATAAAGACAAAAAATAGATTGCAATTGCGATATCATACCCCCTGATGAGACATGCGTCACGCCATGGCTCATAATAGCTGCCCATTTAAACATATTTTTTGGCAATATGGGTTTCTTTTGTGGTCATACGTACAAGTCATTTGCATACGTAGCGCCTTTAGCTATCCACATTTGTTTTTCTCTGTCTGTTGCCTGCTGTTGCATATCAGCAAGCAGTGTACGACCTATATACAAATCTGGAGTTGTTTCCTGTATAACAAAAATAGAAGAAGCTGCTGCTGCCTCTTTTGCTACTCTGTCAGCAAAATCATTTCCTTTTGAAACACTGTCAGAGCCTTTAGTGTGAGCCGCACATTTGCATATAGCAATTTGTTGAGGCAACTTCACAGCTTGCAGTAGGGCAGTTAGGAGAGTGGCATGAGTCACTGGCTTTCCAGATGATGTCACCATTCCACGCTCTTCCCACAGTTTTGCAAACACATGCACTGTGCTGAAAGCGTACTGGCTGTCTGTATAAATTGATACGGCCGTACCTTGAAACAGATAGCAAGCTGCAGTTAAAGCAACTAATTCAGCTGCTTGTGCTGAAAATGACGATGGCAATGAAGCAGAATCTAATACTTCTGAATTTGTGACGACAGCATATCCAGATTGTGTTTGTCCATAAGCATTTTTGGTGGAAGAACCATCCACATACACGATTGTACTGTTTGGGATGGGTGTGTCCCGGAGGTCTGGGCGTGCTTTTGTACAAACTGTTGCTACATCAAGACAATTGTGCGGCTCACCATCCTCAGGTAAAGGTATCAATGTGGAGGGATTCAATGTTGTACAGCGCTCTATCGTAAGGTGTGGCTGTGATAATAGCAAGGACATGCACGAAAGATGTCTTGCTGGGGACAAAAGGCTCATGTTTGTCTGCAACAAAAGTGCAGAGACTGCATGTGGAACTTTCAATGTCAACTGATGGAATAGAACAACATTACTGCTACTTTGAACAGCCATAGAGGCCGCAACAACAGCCTGTACGCATGGTGGTAAAGCACTTGCTACTGCATCCAATTTAGATGAGTAGTAGGCAACTGGCCTCAATTTTGAGCCATACACTTGAACCAAAACACTAGTCATGAACTTATTCTTACAATCAACTGTTTGAGTAAATGGTTTACTATAATCTGGTAGTGCCAAAACTGTGGATGACACTAATGTTTGTTTTACTTTTACAAAGGCTTCCTCAGCATCTTTGTTCCATTCCAACACGGTTGACATTGAAATATCATCTTTGTACATCAAATCAGAAAGTGGACTAGTCAACTCTGCATAGCAAGGAATCCATGCCCTGCAGTAATTTGTTAATCCAAGAAATGACATCATCTGCTTTTTGGTTTGTGGTTTTGGAGCGTGCAAAATTGCTTCCTTCCTATCAGACAGGATCGTGCGCCCTGTGGCTGATAACTCATGTCCTAAATATTTTACTTTATCCCTACACAACTGAACTTTGTTTCTACTCACTCTGTGGCCATTGTCAAATAAGAAACATAATAATGCTACTGTGTCAGTTATGCAGTTTTCTCGTGTGTCAGAGGCAATCAAAATGTCATCAACATACACTAATAGTTGGCTATCTGCCGGTGGAACGAAATTGGCTAAACATGCTGACATGACTTGAGAATAAATAGTTGGACTCTCTGCGTAACCCTGCGGTAATCTGGTGAATGTATATCGTTGTCCTTTAAAGGTAAAAGCAAACCAGAATTGACTATCTGGGTGTACTGGCACAGAGAAAAATGCATTACTTATGTCAATTACTGAGAAACTATTAGAATTTGGTCTCAGCGAATTTAACAAGGTGTGTGGATCTGGGACACATGGTGCTCTTTTAATCACAGCAGCATTTACTGCCTGCAGATCTTGAATCATTCTCCACCCCACTGAGGGCGGAGCCTTTTTCACAGGAAATATGGGTGTGTTACATGGTGAATCTGGACATGGCACTATTACTCCTGCTGTTAATAAATCCTCTATTACTGGCCTGATTCCTTCAATTGCATCAGGTTTCAATGGATACTGTCTTACACATGGTCTGTATTCTGTTTTTGGCCTTATAACTACAGGTTGTGCATTTTTAATCAGTCCTACGTCTGAAGGACCTGTTGTCCACAATCCTGACGGTACTGAAGAGAGAAGATCATCTTCTTCAGGACTCAACTGAAACACTCAGGATTGTGAAGTGGACACATCAATGTGTGTTCCAGCTGTCAGCACCAATGAGACATTAACTGGCACTTTATACAATTTAGTTGATGGACTGAACTCCGTTCGTGGTCCAACTCTGCTCCAATCAGAGGCTGACAAAGCTGTTATGACTGTCAGTCCCAATTCTTGCCATTCTGTCAAATATGGCTTACAAAGTGACATATGTAATGGCATACCTGTGAATTTCAATTTTGATACATCTTCAGTGGCGCCTGTTACTGTTATGACGGCTATTGAGTTGCCATCATGAATCAAATCGGTCATTGTCAGTTTCACAGGTGAAACATTTTTCAATTTAGTTTCATAGTCACCATCCGGACCTGGAGGATCTTTATGCCACATTGTGACATGCAGGTCAGGTGGTGACATCTGTTGTTCAGGATTTTTTAGTAGGGCTGTCGCTTGCAAGACGACATCTTTACCCCATCCTGCAGCATCTTCTTCTGAGATGTCAAATGTATAGTAATAGTGGAATGTGGGGTCAGCGCTTTCTTCTCTTACTATGTTAACGCCTCCTGTGCGTTCAACAACTAATTTCCCTTGTTCCACAATTATGGACAAGCCCAATGCAGTCAATCCGTCTCGTCCTAGGAGGTTAACTGGACATTGTGGCATGCTTAACACTGACATAGTACACGTCAGGCCAAATGGATCTGTCAACGTTATGGGTTTGGTGATAGGGACGTCTGATGTTTGTCCATTTGCAGAGCGAACCCTAAAGAGTTCGTTGCTTAATTGATGGACAGGTATGTTGTCATTACATGTGGTTCTACATGCTCCTGTATCACAAAGGAATGTCACTGGTCGTCCATTTACCAACAAAGTCACTTCTGGTTTTGGTACCGGATTTCCCAGCAAGGCACACAGATCCATATCGCAATCAGACTGCCTATATGATGTGGAATCATGGATTATGGATTCTAGTCATTGTGGATACTGTGGCTGAGGAGGATTATTCCGTTGTGGAATTCCTCCTGCTGCTCCCTCAGTAGGTGGATTCGGACAATTTCTATACATATGTCCCTCTCTTCCACAGTTCCAACAAATCAGGGGACCACGTGGTGGCCCTCCCTGTCTGGGCTGCTGTTGTGGTTGCCATGGTCCTTGACGTTGTGGCTGTCCACCTTGTCTATTTTGCCATGGCTTTTTGGGGCGTTTGCACTGCTTCTGCTGTCTTAAGTTACCCTGCTGGTAATATATTTCGTCATCTCCATGTGCTACATACACTCCTTTGTCGCTGTTTCTTGTCTTTTTCTGCTTTAAGACTTCTTCTGCATGACAGCAGTGTGTATGTGTGTCTTCCAATGTGCCTGTAGGCAATCCAATCCAATGTTTCTGTATCCAAGCTTTTATATCCTTATTGGAATGTTGGATCAGAGCGTTTTTCAATTGTTGTTCATACACAGGTGTTTCTGGCAATATGCCACTATGGACCCTAAACACATTCTCAAATCTGCACCTAAACTCTGTCCATGGCTCTCCTTCTTTCTGAGTTGTCCTGGTAATTTCAGTATAATTTATCTTTGGTCCTAACACTCCTTTTGCACGTGTAATCATAGCTTCCACTCTTGTTTTCAAGACTAGATCATCATGTGTCAGTGGTACGCCTTGTTGATCTGCAGGATTCCAGTCTCCGCGTACCTGACTCCATTTAGGGCCACATGCTTTCATCCACACCTGTTGGACTTCAGGTCCATTAAGGTGGTAAGATGTTCTAATGTTTTCTATATCCTGCATAAATCCCTCAATATCGACATGTGGCGATGGTATCATGTCGACTGCTGCTTTGATATCATCAGCATTCCATGTCCGATAAACGAGCATGGTTGGTAGCTGTCCTGCTGTTTCTGCACGAGGATTTGGTACTTCTATCATAGGATAGGCACCTCCCTGATCACTATGTTCCACCATGGGAGGGGCTGTAGGCACTTTTGCTTGACTGCGTGTTTGTGGTTTTTCTGGTTTTTCTCTTTTTACCTTAGGTTTTACTGCCAAATCATACTGTGGTGGCGGTACATCGTCATCCTCTGGTAGAGGAGATAAAGGTCTCTTTGCCACCGACGATCCAGCCGGCGGTGATTGTTGAGGCTGTTCTGGCTCTCTGTGCTGAATTATCACATCTTCTTCTGCCTTACCTACAGCTTTCTTTTTTCTTGCTTTCTCTAATCGTCGCTTCTCTGCTCCTTTCTGTCTGTTCTCTGCTTCCTCCTCCCAAAATGCCACTAAATCTGCCCCTACTTTCTGCATCTTTTTCTCATCACCTTTATGTTCCCGTTCTAACTCCTTCTTCAGCTTTTGTATGCTGATCAGGTTCAGTCGTCCGTCAAAGTCATGTTTATTTATCCAGGTCTCCAATTTCTTTGTTGCTTTTGGATTTTTTGCCTCCATAACTTTCCAGTCGTCAGTTGATAAATTTTCCTTATTTTTAGACGTCTTACCCCCCATTTTTATTATCCCTTGTTATAATTTGGACTTCAGACGGGGGCACACCTAGGGTGTTCTAAATCTGAAGTTTTCACACTTTCTTTGGACGTGACAATTAATTTGCCGTCGTGTGGTTGATTCCTTTCACCTCCCCGTAGGAAGCGGAATCACTTGCCTCTGCTTCCACACGCACGGTTGTCACTAACGTTGTCCAAAGTATTACACTTTCACACAGTTATTTACACTTGCGCAAAACACTATTTACACATAGAAACACTCCTAATAATCGTACGCGTATTCTTATGTCAGGGGAGCTCGCCCTCCCGTGAAATTTAACTAATGTCCTGCCTTAGGGGACTCCGCCGTCCCTGCCAAATTTAACTACCTTTTTACAGTGCACATATTTCTACCCGGGATTTCCTTTACGTATTAAAACAGAGGAGTCCGTATCCTCCTTCCGGAATTTAACTACTTGCGTCCCTCGCAACCGTAGAGGAGTCCGCCCTCCTTACAGAGTTTAACTGTGTTTCATTAACAGACGATTCTGTATCATCGCTTACGGAGTTTAACTGTTTTATGTGATCACTTTTATCCCCTACCGGTACGCGTATATAAACAGAGGAGTCCGCACCCTCCTTACAGAGTTTAACTGCTTTGCATTAACAGACGATTCTGTATCATCGCTTGCGGAATTTAACTGTTTATGTGATCTGATCACCACTCACTCAGTACTGTTTACAAAGAAATTTTACTCACTGACTCGACTTCCTGTCTGTCTTCTTCGGGAAAATCTCGTCAACCAGACGATGCCAACGGTGGTCGACAATTGCAGACACGATCAATCGATCGATCAGACCTTGGCCAAGGATTTACGTCTGGACTTGACGACCTCCGCCGGACACCTCCGGTGTTGTTGAGATCCCGGACGAGCCCCCAGTCAATGTTGGGTATTTTCTCCTCCAAACATTTTTTAAAACCTTTAACAAGACAAACAGAGTCAAGAAACACCAGTGAGACAGAAAATCAAATATTACGCGCGGAGTGCGGCCAGGCTGTACACCAAGGCTACACTAAAGTCTGGCCTGCTTTTCCGCTCTTTTTATTAAGAGACGCCCTCATCACATAAACAAGAAACTTGTCCTAAGGGTGGGGGTAATGACGCAAGACAAGTTTCTTCCCATAACATAAACGCATACGTCAAGTGCAGCTGTAAGGAAGAACACTTCAGGTCAGCACATCTCGTTCGTCTGTTGCAGGTATCAGCTGTTCTGCATCTGCCTGAAGTGTCCTGTCTTCCACACTCCTTCACACTAAACACCACATCACAATAGTCAAAACGTTCTCTTGCTCCCAGTCGTTAGAGGCTGCGAAAACAAAGTTATGTTATAACAATAAGTACATCCAGTCCTTCATTCCCAGCTCAGATTGACCCCAGAGTGCTAAAACAAAATTGAATTCTCAGGATTGCATTAAGACAGGTGCAAAACAGCACATCTCCGTTCTCATGAGAAAGAAGACAAAGCTAAAACAAGGTTGAATAACACGTACGTTCTCAGGGTGAAGTGCAAAACAGCACAACACCGTTCTCATGAGAAAGAAGACAAATGTACAAACGTTTAACAGTGATAACATATATACAAAATCTTTAACAGTTTCTTCCTGTTAAAAGGGAGTTTTTCCTTCCCACTGTAGCCAAGTGCTTGCTCACAGGGGGTCGTTTTGACCGTTGGGGTTTTACATAATTATTGTATGGCCTTGCCTTACAATATAAAGCGCCTTGGGGCAACTGTTTGTTGTGATTTGGCGCTATATAAAAAAAAAATTGATTGATTGATTGATTGATAATTTATTTAATCTCTGAACTTACATCAGTACTCCCTTTTCTCGTGAGTGGTTTTGCGGCTCAGTCTATACTTGACTGTCACCTCTCTGCTCCACCAGTTATTAAATCCTTACAGGAATACCACAGACTCTGTGACAAGCTCCCACATTGTTCGACATAGCGCCTGCCAAGAAAGCTGATTTTTTTTTTTTTTTTGAGACATTAATCACAGCCTCCAACAACCAAGGGACCACAAATGTCTCGAGGGACGACCATAACTTTGCTCCTCGTATGGGGTGGGAGCACTTTATTGATGAATCATGATTTTTTTTTTTTTTAGGTTCAGTGCCATTAACCCAGATACAGCCGTTCTTGTTGATGTGTCTGATAAAGAAACCTCATTTCATGATCACCACAGTTTCATAATTTAGGAAAATTAGGATTTGCTTCTTATATTTTAATTTCTGGTAAATCGTTGCTTTAAAAATGTGGTAATTGGTTAGAATTTTGGATTTACCTTTTACGAATTTGTGGTCTAAATAAATGTTTGTCCAGTTTCTGTCGACTTCGTAATAACTGAGCAGTGTGGGCTTTGACCATGACTGTGTATATTTCAAGTCATGTAATAAAAGTGGATGTGTGACAGCGACTCACCATTGTCAGACACAGCGAGATGATATAAGGGACAAGACATTCTTGAAAATATTTATTGCATAGGTCACTAAAGTCAGGGTCTTTGAGTTTTACCTTGGAAAAATAAAAAAAAAATGATGAAATGTCACCGATAACATGACGGATGTTATCAGGCTGTTTTTTTTTTGTCTACATTAGCAATGTTTTTCAAAAAGAAACACTGACAAAGTGCACTTAGTTATGCACATGTATTTATGAATTCGCAATGTGTACGGCCACATCAATGTAGCAAAGCATATATATATATATATATATATATATATATATATATATATATATATATATATATATATATATATATATATATATTAGGTACACTTTGGTAGTATCAGGTTTTACCTCTCTGCAGGTGTCGGCCAAATTCCAGGTGTCGTACACAAACATCTAACACCGCTCGCTGCACACTTAGAAAAGGCGGGGCTATTCACACTCCTGGAACGATAGTAGACAGCAGGCGACCACATTTAACCTGTCTGTGAAAAGTGTCGAAGTGCAACACGAGTGTGGTGTCACCTAGCAACATACTGTGTAACTGTGCCGACCCCCCCAGCACAAATGGCTTGTGGAGTGTGTTGTTGTCACCCCCCCCAACACAAATGGCTTGTGGAGTGTGTGTTCCTGCCCACACACACCATGAATCCAACATTGTCAGCTGTGGCTGAAGGTCCTGGAGTCCAGTCGCTTTGCTCATATGCTTTGCTGTGGACGTACAGCGCCTGTCAGCTGACCGCAGACTGTCAGCTAGACATGACCGTGCACGCAAGGTGTCAAATCAGACAGATGCATGACAAACACATAATAATGCATACATTAAATATTAAGTCGCATAACTACACCATGAAGTGCAAACATCGGCATGCTGTCATTGCGTGGAAATAAATTCAAACACATATTGGTTCAGCTGACTGCTGTATCAGCGCACCGCAATGCTATGCCATGCAGGAAATCACCCCACGGGATGTCCCCGCATTTTGTCAGTTGTTCCAACACTTTTTTCGCCGTAATTAAAGACTTCCTCTTCATCTACATGCCTAATTTGTCAAATTTTTTTAAATACGTTTATCTGCTTGTAGTTTTTAGTCATTTTACGCTGGTGTTATAGGCTAGTGATGGTAGTGCAGTGGTAAAGTTTCCTTCTGTTAATCAGAGCTTTTGTAAATTGCAGGTTTGATTCCTGCTGGTGGCATGTATTTTTTTGTTTCTTCATAGCAGCGCGCGACGTGTTTCCACATGTTCCAGCTCGTTTTTTTTTTTTTTCTCTACATCAGCAGCACGATGTGGTTCCACATGTTCCAGCTGCACAAGCAATTGAAAAGGTGTACCTAATGCAGTGGTTGCTGAATGTACGTGTGTGTATATATATATATATATATATATATATATATATATATATATATATATATATATGTATATATATATATATATATATATATATATATATATATATACACAAGGGTAGGCTGAAAGTGCTAAGGCTCACGATAATGCAGTTAATGCATTACTCCTTCATGGGGAGCCTTAGCACTTTTCAGCCTACCCTTGTATATATATATGTGTGTGTTTAAAACGTGTGTGTGTGTGTGTGTGTGTGTGTGTGTCCACATACATGGCAACAAGTGAAAAATCTGGCATAGATGTATTGTCTTAGTTTGTTGGAAATGATGCACACTCTACCACAGATATGACATTACACATCATAACGTCATGAAATATTTATTAACATCAAGCCCACACACAATTTCCCAGCAAGAACATTTTCAAATCAGTATCGTATAAACTTTCTCATATCTGTATTTCATAAATACAGTTGATTCCAACAAATTTCAGTTATGTTGTTTAATAAATTTTGCATTTAAATGTCCATGTATTAAATTGTGCTGGAAGTTTGAGGGAGTATTAGATTTATATTCCATAACATTTGATTTAACCTTCTGTCAGAGTAATATTTCAAAGAAGCATCATGTCTCTTATTACTCTTTAATATTAGAAGACAAAAAAAAAAGAAAGAACATAAACAAATTGTGATTGTGGGGTTTTCAGCAACATTTACCAACATTAGTAGTTTTGCACGTGAATTTGAATAAAATTAATCTTTGTTGAGTAGCAGCTGATGAAAATATTAACATGTGATATTAAAAAGCTTTACATTTGGCAGGGCTGGCTCTGTATTTTTGTCACTAATAATTCATTGTCTGTTGTTGATTTTAGGACATTTCAATCATCTTCATCATGTTGAGTTATTCTGGGAGGAAAAAAAAAACAGTGATTAGAGTTCAGCAGTTGTGTCTGCAGCATTTAACAAATTAAAACAGGTTCATGCTGGTAACATCTCACCTCTGACTGTCAGTTTCGTGGCACATTCTGCCCTGCCCAGAGGATTTTCTGCAACAACCTTGTACTCGCCGGTGTCTTTGGGGCCAACCGTCAGTATGAGCATTGAACAAACTCCATGGGTATTGGAGATGAAGTAATTGGTGTTGGTATTCAGGCTGATGTTGTTGCGGAGCCACGTCACATGAGGTGTTGGATCGCCTTTGACAGCGCAGGTCATGTAGCATTCATAACCTTGTGGTGCAGCGTGCATTTTCAGCGGAACGAGGAACTTTGGAGGACACTGTAGGTCGCACTGCTTTGTCTCCGGCATTCTCAAAATGAACTTTTCTGTGGGGTAAAAAGTTGTTATAAACATCACAGCATTAAATTAGTGTCGCAAGCAATGGAAGCATGCGTCAGGTTGCCATAGCTGTGGTTGCATCGTTAAAAAGAATTTACCTTCTGGGCATATAAGGGTTTTGGCATGTGCTATGGATTTGTAAAGAAATAGATCAAAGCAAACCAGAAACAAAGGGCGCATGTGTGTATGCTGCTGAAATGATTTATATATATCATGACCATATATTTGTATATCACTTCTCTAGAAACCACAACAATGACATGACTTATTCTGAAGATGGTCAGTATTGAAAAAAAGTCTATTTGAGGATTTTACACAAGTGTGACTCATGATGGTGCACAAAGGATTTTATTGTATAAACTCCAAAATGTGTCACTCTGTTGTTTGTATTAAAATCATAGTAGAGAAGCTTGAATCTTTGACTGGACTGGGTTGCTTGACGCGAGGACGTTTCGCTTCAAATCGCAGAAGCTTCCTCGGCTAAAATTCTTGCTCTGGTGGTCTGACTTCTGTCTTGACTCTTGTAGAGAAGAATAATCAAGAAGTCACAAAAGCTGGAGTTTTAAACCTAACCAGACCCCTCCTACAGAGAGGCAGACTGCTATAGGCTAGTGACTAAACAATAGCTCTAATTAGCACCTATTGTGCTCTAGTTAGCACCCTCCTAATGACAGGGCAGCTGTCCCTCCTAATGATGGGACGGAAGCCTCTCCTGATGGCTCCATTGACGACTCTGCAGATGACGTGAATGACTCATTACCATGAACAAAAGACTGAAACTGCTTTGACCTCACACATCGTCGACCTCACACGTCCTCGCATCAAGCAACCCAGTCCGGTCGAAGATTCAAGCTTCTCTACTATGGAAACCACCTGGACAATTGAGAGCCTACACAGAAATATTAAAATCATACTCCCTTTTTATTTGCCACAAAATGAATTTGTACTGACTCTAATTGATATGAAGTAATAACATTTTTTATGTTACATCCAAAAATTTGTTTTGTCCCTCCCTTTTGCTGGGAAGCATTTATTTTGGCAGTTTCCATCACAAATACACAGTATCCACACAATGGGCCTCATGTATCAACGTGCGTATGGCGATATTTGAGCGTATATGGGGTGCACGCCAAAACGGCTGCGCTACTTGGCATTTATCAATGTGGTCGTTGGCGTACGCTGCGCTGAAAATATACACCAGGTTGAGAGGTGGCGTAAATTATACACCAAAATGAACCAGCGCTGGAATCCACATAAAAATGTAAATTATCAACATGATAAACAGTGCCATTATACAAATCAATGCATATGTTAAATAAATAACACTTTCCTGATTATACTACATAATAATCAATACAAATCCCGCCTTTGCGGGATTGCTGGTCTATCGAGCACGATCCGTGGCCACAGCGCTGACTGCAAAGAAAGCGCTGCTCACCTTTTTCTCCAGAGCCTGGAGCCAGAGCAGCGCTGAGCTTAACTTTATGTGGTGTGATCATTTTAGACAATGAAATTAATAATTACAACTGTAGTGTTGTCCTTCCCTTCACCCGTGCTGCAATCAGGTTTTGTTTTCTCCATTCGTTTGTTACAATAAAATAAATAAAGAAATACACTTTAAAAATAAAGAAATCTGAAAAATTAGGTGTGGAAAAAGGCGCGGCATCAGGACGCAGAGGTGCGATCTGTGAAATACTGGTCAGTCAATATTAATAATTTCTTATGTGTCCAACCTCGTACGTTGATCGTTAAAATTTAATTTGTTAGTTCTAAAAGCCATCATAATTATTTATAGGAAAACATTCTATTTTTATTTGTCAAACAAATGTTTGGGCCTGAAAACAGTTTGGTCTTATTTTTCTACTAAGGTTTGAACTTTGAGAGTGTTTACACACGAGAGAAACGTGAGAAAATGTTCATGCCTGATTGAGAAAGTGTATAAAGTGGTTTTACAGGGGTTTTACAGCTTTGAAACGTCTATAATAATTGTAAAAAATAACGCTTACTACGTCGCGGTTTCGCGTATTACGGGCTATTTTTAGAACGTAACTCCCATGATAAACGAGGGACCACTGTAACACTTTTTTGATTATACTACAAAATAATTAATACGATGGCCGCTTTTGACGCTCTATTAGCACGCGTCGTGATTGGTGGAGTTCTTTTTCTTTGCCGTCTTCCTGGCTTCCATGTCGTTAATATGAGGGTTTGTCTGAATATTTATGGGCGTGTTTATTATAATTACGATTGTTTTCACCCGCCGCATTTATCAAGGTCACGTCAGTCGTACGCTGGAAATGGGCAGATGCGCACTGCTTGATACATGTTACGGCAACTTTGGTGTACTTCAAATTTACACCGTAAATTTATACAATACACCACAAGTGCGCAACGTTGATACATGAGGCCTAATGAGTGCCCAGAGCCAATTATCAGACCACCAACTTTTTTGAAGAAAGTGTGTTAAACGCCTACCCCAAAGTAAATTCATTCATTTTTATTACATTTTATTAAAGTTAACCCTCACCCAAAATGTAACAATTTTGTGACACTCAACAAAAATATAAACGCAACACTTTTGGTTTTGCTCCCATTTTGTATGAGATGAACTCAAAGATCTAAAACTTTTTCCACATACACAATATCATCATTTCCTTCAAATATTGTTCACAAACCAGTCTAAATCTGTGATAGTGAGCACTTCTCCTTTGCTGAGATAATCCATCCCACCTCACAGGTGTGCCATATCAAGATGCTGATTAGACACCATGATTAGTGCACAGGTGTGCCTTAGACTGCCCACAATAAAAGGCCACTTTGAAAGGTGCAGTTTTATCACACAGCACAATGCCACAGATGTCGCAAGATTTGAGGGAGTGTGCAATTGGCATGCTGACAGCAAGAATGTCAACCAGAGCTGTTGCTCGTGTATTGAATGTTCATTTCTCTACCATAAGCCGTCTCCAAAGGCGTTTCAGAGAATTTGGCAGTACATCCAACCAGCCTCACAACCGCAGACCACGTGTAACCACACCAGCCCAGGACCTCCACATCCAGCATGTTCACCTCCAAGATCGTCTGAGACCAGCCACTCGGACAGCTGCTGAAACAATCGGTTTGCATAACCAAAGAATTTCTGCACAAACTGTCAGAAACCGTCTCAGGGAAGCTCATCTGCATGCTCGTCGTCCTCATCGGGGTCTCGACCTGACTCCAGTTCGTCGTCGCAACTTCGCACAGCCATTGAAGAGGAGTGGACCAACATTCCACAGGCCACAATTGACAACCTGATCAACTCTATGCGAAGGAGATGTGTTGCACTGCATGAGGCAAATGGTGGTCACACCAGATACTGACTGGTATCCCCCCCAATAAAACAAAACTGCACCTTTCAGAGTGGCCTTTTATTGTGGGCAGTCTAAGGCACACCTGTGCACTAATCATGGTGTCTAATCAGCATCTTGATATGGCACACCTGTGAGGTGGGATGGATTATCTCAGCAAAGGAGAAGTGCTCACTATCACAGATTTAGACTGGTTTGTGAACAATATTTGAGGGAAATGGTGATATTGTGTATGTGGAAAAAGTTTTAGATCTTTGAGTTCATCTCATACAAAATGGGAGCAAAACCAAAAGTGTTGCGTTTATATTTTTGTTGAGTATACATTGTAAAAAGCAAAAAATAATGTGTTTTCACAATGTTTTTCTCATCTCTTCCTCATCTTACCCGTGATGATGTCATCAGTGTGCGCTGGTAGTGGATTAGAAGTTCATGTTGAAATGTGCACTTATTTTGAAAGACGCTTGTGAAAGTAAACAGGAAGTGTTTTGTGTGTATCATGGCGCCTTAACACTGTATTTTAACCCACATGGGTAAAAATCCTAAATTGTTTCCAGACAAGGAAAATTTTGCTAATATTGACAAAAGATTGTGAATCTTTTAATTAAATATTAATGAACAAAATTACTGTAGTGCAGAAGAAAACTCCTTTCCTGACTTACAGGTTAAAAACCGAAAAAGACTATGCTTTTAATATTAAAGAGAAATAATGCTCACATATGACCTACTGTTGTATTAAAGTGTGCGCTAGTTGTAATTGTTGAACTCTTGTCATCACTGGACAGCACTGTAAACATGTATACAAGATACACAATAAATTAACCACTTTGTATCCGTCAGTAATACTCCATAGATGAAAGAGCTGATAAATATCCAGGTACTGCATTCTTTAGCATGTTCCTTGTTCAAACATGTTTCTCCCAAATCAGTTATCATATATACACGTGATTGGCTCTTCAGTTGATAAACATCCATATTTAAATACCTTTTTTCCGGGAAATCAGCCACTTTTGAGATTCCGAGGGTTTGGAGGAGCCCATGTCATTCTTTGCATAGACACGGAACTTGTACTCTCGGCCCGGCATGATGTTGCAAGCTGTGAATTTGTTGTTGAAGATGTGGTCGGCAATCGTGTGCCACGCTCTTTTCACTGAGTCACTCTTCATCACCATGTAGTGCAGCCGGTCATCACGCTTCTCATCTGGGGACGGCGTCCATGAAATGGTAACTGTACCAGGGACATTCTCATCAAGCTCCACAGGACCTGGTGGCTTGGGCTCATCTGGAGTTCAAGTACAACATATGTATATTTTATTAAATTTACAGTATGCAGGAAAGAATATTTGTAGAATAAGTTGATGTTATAATAACTCACCTGTTACCCTAATTTCAACACTGAATGTTTCTTGGCCAACAATGTTCTTGACAATGATAGTGTAGATTCCAGTATCTGGGCGTTCTGCTGATGGAATCAGAAGTTGTGATGTTCCCTCTGCGTTGCTAATTGTCACTTTTTTAGATACTGGCACACCATCTTTGAGCCAGATGACCTCAGGCCAAGGGGATGCCTGCAAAGGACACAGGATCAAACCACTTCAGTGTACATGTGATACCACTTGTCGAGGTTATCTCAGTGGCCTTCTGTGTTACCTCAAAATTAATGTAGAAACGAGCAGAATTCCCAGCTCTCACAATCATGAAACTCTTGATTTTAGCATCTGTAAATCTTGGTCTCACTAAGAGAAGAGCAGCATGAAATGGTTAGGAATTAATTTTAATGAAAACAACTGTGTTTTACTGATAGAAAACTTATCAATAGACATATTTATATATGTCTATTTATGTATTTATATTTATATGGGGATATATGTATTTATTTATATATTTATACAGTTGTATTTGCATATATATATATATATATATATATATATATATATATATATAATATAAAATTGTGGTTTTATCATTGTAGGTATTTTTGGCTGTGGTGCCTACTGCATCACTTCAGGAGATACTTATATATGATCTATATTCAGATCACAGCATAATACTATATGATGGGTCATACCTGATGTTTGTATTTTATTGTTTAAGCTAAGATAACCACAAGATGTTTTTTATCTTTCTTTTTTTTTTGCCAAGTGATGGCAATTAGTAGTTTCAGTAAATATGCAGGTGTGCCATGGCACTAATTATGTCTGAAGAAACATCACTACTGCCATCTGTATCTAAATAAAGCTTTTTGCATGTGAGCGTTCAGGTTGTGCAAATTTTTTGTTTTGTTACTTATAGGAAAGGACATGTCATGAAAAATCACTGAACTAAAAGGAAAATAAAACAACATAAATATGGAATATTTTAATGCTTGCACACTACACATGGTAACATGCCTGCAAGCCTTCATTCCATAATATGTGATGAAAATCAAAATCAGCTTTACTGGACAAGTATGTGTGTACATACACACTCAAAAAATGAACTCAATTCAGTTATGTGCAGGATTTCCATCTAATAAATATTTGTAGCCTCAACTCAATAAAAGCATATCCATGCAAGATAATTTAATTTAATTTAATTGGGACTACATATATTTATTAAATGGAAATACAAGCCAATTAATCAGTTTTTTTGAATGCAGGGAATTTGACTCCAAATTAGTACAGCAGCTCTCATTGTACTTATGTTTTAAATGTTAAGTACGACATTGTGCAAAAGGCATTATATAGTATCTAGAATCATTTATAACAATGATGTGAGAGGTGTGTGTTTGTGGTGTCTGTGTGTTGGTCAGCTGCTCTGCATGTTTGTGCAGTAGGTGTTACAGAAGTATGAATAGTTTTTCAGTGATTGTGTTAGTATTTTTTCATTGATTTGCAGTAATAAAGTGTTCATCAGGGTGATGGCCTGTGTGAAGAAATTGTTCTCATGCTCAGTGATCTGTAGCGCTTCCCAGAGGGTAGACACAGGTTGTGTCGAGATGCATGGGGTCTCCAGTGATGCTTCTGTTAGGTTAGTACCTGTTATTTTATTTTTTTTTTTCTGCAGTACTACTGTAATAGTCTTTTGCAGTCTAATTAATTATTTAAATGTTTTATGCAATCTGACATACAATATCATTTTGGTTATTGTTGGGTTTGAGTGTATTCTGGTCATTCATTCATTAATTTTCTGCTACTTATCTCTGTGGGGATTGCAGTAGCACCAGACTGAGCAGCTCATCTCACACTTCCCTATCCTCAGCCAGACTGTGTAGTGCTAAAATGTTCCCAAGCCAGCTGGGAGATGTAATCCCTCCAGTGTGTATTCTGTTTGCACATGTAAATGTTTTGGAGGGTTGGTGATTCTTGGTAATATTCCCCATTTAGACAGTGAAAATTACAGTGTCCTTGAGCAAGGTGTTTTATCTCCAAGTTTCTCCCAGTGTGCAGTTGAGCACCTTGCGTGGCAGCATACTGACATCAGTGTGTGTGTGTGTGTGTGTATGTGTGAATGTGAGACATCAGTGTAAAATGCAGTGGATTTGTGTATCAGATAGAAAAGCGCTACAGAAATGTATTTTATTCATTTTCTACATCTATTTTTTTCACAGCGCTGTAGTTTGTAAAACTAAATATATTGTGAAGGACTATATGATAGTTTGTAACAGGGATTCTCAACCCTGCAGAAATTAAAGAACTGATAGAATGTATGGCTTGGGAAACCTGCTTTGAAATGTCTTTAATACTTCTTGTTAACTCTGGCAAGTACAACTGATATTAGGTGCAAACGCCATCTACTGTACAGGAGTTATTAGAGGGACCTAAGATAGTATAGCACTGTATCTAAATTAATGCTGTTAATGTCCATAGATTGAAGGAAGATAAGCCCTGCTGGAATATTATGATTTTCCATTCCTTGTTCTCCCAGAATATCTTCCATTGCAAATTCTGGGCCAGGCCATGTTCTGTGCTGCATCAGACTATAGCTGGAGTTCCTGTTGAACTCTTATTTTGCACATTGTTCCGGAGTTTCATTAGAAGGAACAAGTCATGTGCTGTGATGCCACCTGGGAAACGCTGTCACCCGCTAGACGGTTCAGGATTGTGCATCCACATCAAATTATGAATTCTATATTTAAGCTTACAGTCAGCTCAGGGTCTATATGTGCAGTCATGTTGTTTGTTTAGTTATACGGTTTGCAAAAATAACAAATTTGGAAGAAGCATTAGTTGGTTCTTTAAATAATGTTTTGTTTCAGTGAAGAAATGATTTTTGAATATTGTCTAACAATATCTGACATGTGGAGTGCAACATTAATTTTCTTACCAGGAGGAGGCATAGAAAGAATATAATTATCCAGCTCCTGTGGTTCTCCTTCTCCTCCGTCATTAACAGCAATGACTCTCACCCAGTACATGGACATTGACTTCATTCCTTTGACTGTGTAGAAAGTCATGGTTATGGCATTCAAATTGCAGTGATCCCATTCTGTGTTTTCTGCAGGTCTGATCTGCACATAATATCCTTTGGCTTCATCCTGAACCCCCTCAATGTACTTGGGTTCGGCCCAAGATAGGGACAGGGTTGTGTAGGTGGAATCTGTCACTTTTAAGTCGAGGACTTTGCCAGGAGGTTCTGGAACACATGATTCAGATGAGTGCTGAAAGTTGCAGGTGCAAGAACTGTAAGGATGAAATGTAGCGATGGATGAATCAACACCTACTTTTAGGGTCTCGAGCAAACACAAACTCAGATGGTGCACTGAATTCACCCGGTCCAGAATTATTGATTGCAGACACACGGAATTCATACTCCATACCCTCAATTAAGTCTTTAACAGCAAATCCCTGTCCTGTAAAGGAAGGTTGCATTTTTAATATAGGATGTCATGAACCATTCACATGCAATGTCATATTTGCATATCTTTCATCTTTATTGGGTGAACCCACCTACCACTATCAGCATCACTGTCAGTAAATAAGACAGTTTGCAGCACAAATCAATCCTGATGTGTAGAAACTCTGCATTTGTTGGGGCAGTTGGTTTGTCTTTCCGACACACTCATTACGTTGTGCCATTGTGGCTGTGTCCTGAGTTTGGTGACATGTTTCTGCCTTTTCACATGACAGACACAGTCTTTGTGTGTCATTTGCATTTGGATGGAGATCTTGCAGTAGACCCACAGTTTCAACATGCTCATGGACCTATTTCAGCATCACGTTCATGGTGGAACAATGTAGTTTTATTGTCTTGGCGGTGTTGTTTGGACTTTTTTAATCTAAAGATAAAAGCCACAACTAAATGTGAGCCCTCTGCTGCCTCCTCATACCTCACCCCAATAAATTATGCAATCACCCTGCATGCATGACACGACAGCCTGTCACACATTCATACAGAGGCATTTCTGGATGTTTTTATCTGCAAGGAGACTATTTTGCATGCACAAAGAGGCACAATGAATGATAAATGCATCACATGCCACATTTTTTAAAGGCGGCACACAACTGCATTCACGTGGCAGATTACTGAGGATTTCATCCACCTCTCCATATAAAGCCACATAAAACATGTCCAGCACAAATAACTGAGCGGTTTTTCAATCAGTCATGCTGCACACGTAAGGTTTTCATGGAGGGAAACGAAAAAAAAAAATGTGGCTTTTCAAACACAGCTGCTGGTCATTCATAAGGGCCCCTTCACACATAACACGAAGATGCAGAAACCAGAAGAAAATCTGCAAACCAAAAACGAAATGGGGAACCACAAAACATTCCACCTGCTGTCGGGAGGGACACATGTGCCTTATACCGCGGCGGCGGTTTCATGCACACTTGTGTTCGCGCAAGGAAGAAGGGAAGAAGGGAAGTCATGTACAATGGCAGAGGAAAAAAATTAATAAAACACCACAATTTATAATACTTCATTTCTGTTATAAAGAGAGGTTTTAGCCTCTGTTCTCCCTTTTATGTTGTACATGAATTACCTGATGCATGCTCGAGCTCTTATGCTCTTATCTCACGAACAGCCGCCTCCCGTCTCATGAAGAGTCAGGCTCTCGCGTCATGAACACATCAGCTAGCATGGCGTGTCCAGCCTGCAGTGATCCACTGCAAATTATAGTGGGCGATTTTAACATCCACACAGATGCTGAGAATGACAGCCTCAACACTGCATTTAATCTATTGTTAGACTCGATTGGCTTTGCTCAAAATGTAAATGAGTCCACCCACCACTTTAATTATACTTTAGATCTTGTTTTGACTTATGGTATGGAAATTGAAGACTTAACAGTATTACCTGAAAACCCCCTTCTGTCTGATCATTTCTTAATAATTTACATTTACTCTGATGGACTACCCTGCAGTGGGGAATAAGTTTCATTACAGTAGAACTCTTTCAGAAAGCGCTGTAACTAGGCTTAAGGATATGATTCCTTCTTTATGTTCTCCAATGCCATATACCAACACAGGGCAGAGTAGCTACCTAAACTCTGTGAGTGAGATAGATTATCTCACCAATAGTTTTATATCCTCATTGAGGACAACTTTGGATGCTGTAGCTCCTCTGAAAAAGAGAGCCTTAAATCAGAAGTGCCTGACTCTGTGGTATAACTCACAAACCTGCAGCTTAAAGCAGATAACCCATAAGTTGGAGAGGAAATGGAGTCTCACTAATTTAGAAGATCTTCACTTAGCCTGGAAAACGAGTCTGTTGCTCTATAAAAAAGCCCTCCGTAAAGCTAGGACATCTTACTACTCATCACTAATTGAAGAAAATAAGAACAACCCCAGGTTTCTTTTCAGCACTGTAACCAGGATGACAAAGAGTCAGAGCTCTATTGAGCCGAGTATTCCTTTAACTTTAACTAGTAATGACTTCATGACTTTCTTTGCTAATAAATTTTAACTATTAGAGAAAAATTACTCATAACCATCCCAAAGACATATCGTTCTATTTGGCTGCTTTCAGTGATGCCGGTATTTGGTTAGACTCTTTCTCTCCGATTGTTCTGTCTGAGTTATTTTCATTAGTTACTTCCTCCAAATCATCAACATGTCTATTAGACCCCATTCCTACCAGGCTGCTCAAGGAAGCCCTACCATTAATTAATGGTTCGATCTTAAATATGATCAATCTATCTTTATTCGTTGGCTATGTACCACAGGCTTTTAAGGTGGCAGTAATTAAACCATTACTTAAAAAGCCATCACTTGACCCAGCTATCTTAGCTAATTATAGGCCAATCTCCAACCTTCCTTTTCTGTCAAAAATTCTTGAAAGGGTAGTTGTAAAACAGCTAACTGATCATCTGCAGAGGAATGGTCTATTTGAAGAGTTTCAGTCAGGGTTTAGAATTCATCATAGTACAGAAACAGCATTAGTGAAGGTTACAAATGATCTTCTTATGGCCTCAGACAGTGGACTCATCTCTGTGCTTGTTCTGTTAGACCTCAGTGCTGCTTTTGATACTGTTGACCATAAAATTTTATTACAGAGATTAGAGCATGCCATAGGTATTAAAGGCACTGCACTGCAGTGGTTTGAATCATATTTATCTAATAGATTACAATTTGTTCATGTAAATGGGGAATCTTCTTCACAGACTAAGGTTAATTATGGAGTTCCACAAGGTTCTGTGCTAGGACCAATTTTATTCACTTTATACATGCTTCCCTTAGGCAGTATTATTAGACAGCATTGCTTAAATTTTCATTGTTACGCAGATGATACCCAGCATTATCTATCCATGACGCCAGAGGACACACACCAATTAGCTAAACTGCAGGATTGTCTTACAGACATAAAGACATGGATGACCTCTAATTTCCTGCTTTGAAACTCAGATAAAACTGAAGTTATTGTACTTGGCCCCACAAATCTTAGAAACATGGTGTCTAACCAGATCCTTACTCTGGATGGCATTACCCTGACCTCTAGTAATACTGTGAGAAATCTTGGAGTCATTTTTGATCAGGATATGTCATTCAATACGCATATTAAACAAATATGTAGGACTGCTTTTTTGCATTTGCGCAATATCTCTAAAATTAGAAAGGTCTTGTCTCAGAGTGATGCTGAAAAACTAATTCATGCATTTATTTCCTCTAGGCTGGACTATTGTAATTCATTATTATCAGGTTGTCCTAAAAGTTCCCTGAAAAGCCTTCAGTTAATTCAAAATGCTGCAGCTAGAGTACTGACAGGGACTAGAAGGAGAGAGCCTATCTCACCCATATTGGCCTCTCTTCATTGGCTTCCTGTTAATTCTAGAATAGAATTTAAAATTCTTCTTCTTACTTATAAGGTTTTGAATAATCAGGTCCCATCTTATCTTAGGGACCTCATAGTACCATATCACCCCAATAGAGCGCTTCGCTCTCAGACTGCAGGCTTACTTGTAGTTCCTAGGGTTTGTAAGAGTAGAATGGGAGGCAGAGCCTTCAGCTTTCAGGCTCCTCTCCTGTGGAACCAGCTCCCAATTCAGATCAGGGAGACAGACACCCTCTCTACTTTTAAGATTAGGCTTAAAACCTTCCTTTTTGCTAAAGCTTATAGTTAGGGCTGGATGAGGTGACCCTGAACCATCCCTTAGTTATGCTGCTATAGACTGCTGGGGGGTTCCCATGATGCACTGAGTGTTTGTTTCTCTTTTTGCTCTGTATGCACCACTCTGCATTTAATCATTAGTGATTGATCTCTGCTCCCCTCCACAGCATGTCTTTTTCCTGGTTCTTACTTGCCTCTACTGGTGGTTGGCTCTCACTGCGGTATTGTATCACTTCCTGTTCCGGAGCACAGCAGTGTTTTGCTGTATCTGTTAGTTGTTTAATCTGCACAGTTAGATTGATCTAGTTATCTAGATAACTATTTGTTTCACAGTGTAATCTTCACGTGCCTTAACTAAAGCACTCCCTCTGCTGAATCACCTCTAAATTATTTACACATTATTCACTTTGTGTGTTTTAGGAATCCGCTAGCTTAGCGCAGCTACTAGCTCTTAGCCGATTTAGCTTGGCGGCTCTCCTGTCTCTCCTGCACTTTTCTGCTCTGGGTGTGAAATGTTTAGTTATTCCTCGGCCTCCTTTAGCAGTAATGGTACTTGTAATAAGTGTAGTTTATTTGTAGCTTTGGAGGCCAGGCTGGGTGAATTGGAGACTCGGCTCCGCACCGTGGAAAATTCTACAGCTAGCCAGGCCCCTGTAGTCGGTGCGGACCAAGGTAGCTTAGCCGCCGTTAGTTACCCCCTGGCAGATCCCGAGCAGCCGGGAAAGCAGGCTGACTGGGTGACTGTGAGGAGGAAGCGTAGTCCTAAACAGAAGCCCCGTGTACACCGCCAACCCGTTCACATCTCTAACCGTTTTTCCCCACTCGACGACACACCCGCCGAGGATCAAACTCTGGTTATTGGCAACTCTGTTTTGCGAAATGTGAAGTTAGCGACACCAGCAACCATAGTCAATTGTCTTCTGGGGGCCAGAGCAGGCGACATTGAAGGAAATTTGAAACTGCTGGCTAAGGCTAAGTGTAAATTTACGCTACACACTGAGTGTTTCTTTCTCTTTTTGCTCTGTATGCACCACTCTGCATTTAATCATTAGTGATTGATCTCTGCTCCCCTCCACAGCATGTCTTCTTCCTGGTTCTCTCCCTCAGCCCCAACCAGTCCCAGCAGAAGACTGCCCCTCCCTGAGCCTGGTTCTGCTGGAGGTTTCTTCCTGTTAAAAGGGAGTTTTTCCTTCCCACTGTAGCCAAGTGCTTGCTCACAGGGGGTCGTTTTGACCGTTGGGGTTTTTACGTAATTATTGTATGGCCTTGCCTTACAATATAAAGCGCCTTGGGGCAACTGTTTGTTGTGATTTGGCGCTATATAAATAAAATTGATTGATTGATTGATTGATTGATTGATTGGTTCTCTCCCTTAGCCCCAACCAGTCCCAGCAGAAGACTGCCCCTCCCTGAGCCTGGTTCTGCTGGAGGTTTCTCCCTGTTAAAAGGGAGTTTTTCCTTCACACTGTCGCCAAGTGCTTGCTCACAGGGGGTCGTTTTGACCGTTGGGGTTTTTCCATAATTATTGTATGGCTTTGCCTTACAATATAAAGCGCCTTGGGGCAACTGTTTGTTGTGATTTGGCGCTATATAAATAAAATTGATTGATTGATTGATTGAAATGTGATATGTGTTTTAATTATTACAATGTGGGGAAATCCCACAGTGACACACACCTCACGGGGCATCCTGCGGGGTGATTTCCTGCATAGCATGATATTCACCAGCCTTGTGGTGTGCTGACGTGCTGGTCATGTGCACTCAGACGTAGCTGACCGGTCTCCATCTGATCATGTTTGTACATACATATCAGCAATTCATGCAAGTGTGCTCCCCCACACACCACATGTGTTGCAGGGGCAGAGGGGGCATGACACACATGCGATACACACGCAGGCCACGTGTTGAGGAGAGAGTGCGTGTGTTGCTAGGTTACACCACAATCATGGGGCACTTTGACACTTTGACAGGTTGAATGTGGTCACCTGTTGTCTACGCTCATACCAGGAGTGCGAATAGCCCCACCTTTTCTAAATCTCCAGCGAGCGGTGTTAGATGTTTATGTGTGACACCTGGAATTTGGCCGACACTTGCCGAGAGAGGGGTCAAATGAGCACGCACAGGGCATTCGCTGTCTTTTGGCCACTGATGTGCGTGAATGGTTGCAGCGACAGGTGTACAAGGTGTTTGAGGCGGCAATTTTTCACAAATGGTGTGCAATTCCTCCTTCATGCACTAGTAGGTGTCAATCGTGTTATGTGTGAAGGGGCCCTGAGGTGATAAACCAGACCTGTTTTTAATGTTGCTAAGTGAATTAAAGACTGCATTATCCAAGTAACACTAATGCTAGTAGTAATTGTTAAATTGAACAGTTGTTTATATAAAATTGGTTCACCTGCATCTTTGTGCTCACATGTGGGTAGCTGTTAGCTTTATCGTGTCCTAGAAAATCTCTCTCCAACTGTGCACTCACTCCAAAGAAAAATTGACTCATAATTATTTTTATTGGTCTGGGGTGTGATCGCAACTGGACTGCACTTCAGAATGCCTCCCCAAGTTGAGCCAGACCTGCACCATTAGACCGGTACCAGCCACAAGCCAGAGTATGCACAATAGTTAACAATTTGGATTTGTGTGCATAATACACTGTGGCATAGTCCAGACTGCATAATCTGTGCAACAAAGCCAACAATTCCACTGCTACCAATTTTACTAGGGGGCACTGCAGTGTCCTCGTGAACTCCCGTCATCTCCATGGAGCACGTTTCAAACTTCTGACACACAGCCACAAGACACACCTCTGCGAAGCAAATATGTCTGTGTGCATGATGAAAAAAACTGCTGGGTGTGCCGTTCCTGTCATGGTAGGTAGGGTCACCCCTTTATATTGTACTAAGTTGTCTTAAAATAGTAAAAGAAGTAACTCTTGGATAACTGATTAACCTTTGATAAATTTTTCAAGTGGATTGACTTGGCCCCACAGATTGCTGCCCTTCTTGCGTTTCTCGAGGTTGTAGCCCAGGATACCACTTCCTCCAGTGTCTGCTGGTGGAGACCATGTGAGGTTGATACAGTCCTTGAAGGCAGTCACAACCTTTGGTGCTGATGGAGGTCCTGGGAATGCTGTATACACAAAACAAGAGTGTGGTCTGTGATTAACTCCCCATGACCTTGAACTGGAGTAAGCACATTTAGAAAATGCATGGATAGTAGGGGTGGAACAATACAGTAGCTCCATGATAATGATGTGTAACATGATACACAATTGCTTAGTTGGTTGCATGAATTATGTAGAAAGTTTTCTGATGTATAAATTGTAATTCTTCATATTATCTGTTTTGTATTTGTTTATTTTGAAAATCGTTTTATGAATCTTCTGCAAGAGATCATCATTTCTTCCATGCAGTAGTTGACTTGGTATCATTATCCTCTTTTCAAAAGTGATGCAATTCAATACAAGACCTACCATATGATTATCACTTATGTGATGCTCCACCCCTAATGGATGGATAGATTGTATCCAAATGTTGATGCAATGGTCTATCAAATAGTGAGAAACAACTTATTGAGTAGGGGAATATGGTGGTTTAGCACTGTTGCCCTACAGCAAAAAGGTACTGGGATCGCTTCCCATCTGGTCCTTTCTGTGTGGTGTTTGCATGTTGTCCGTGTTTGTGTGGGTTCCCTCCAAGTGCTCTGACTTCCTCCCACTTCCAAAGACATTGAAGTTAAGTGAATTGGAAGCTTTAATTTGATTGTGTGTATAACTAACTTCGTCTAGTCAGAAAACCAATGTGTAGCATCAAATCTGACAAAAGACACTTGTGTGAAGTAAATAGCAACTTCTGGCTTCAACCTCAGCAACAAGCATGTTGATTACTGCCTGCTACTACACTCTAAAAAATGAACCACTGTCGCAATGAGAAAAAGTGATGTAACAATTTGCATAGAGTTTTGAAAGTTATTTCAGGTTACTGTAACTAAAGTTATTTCAACTTAACTAAAGTTATCTCAACTTAAGTAGAGAAGTATTGCGGCATTAACTCAGTTGAAAGTTGAAAAAACAAAGTTAAAATAACTATAAAAAACTTTGCAAATTGTTGGGGAAAGTGTAGTGACACGGACCCACAACAGGGGGCGCAAATGAACGGTCAATAGATGAGCCAAAAGGTAACAATTTAATGTTGTGAATGTGCACAACAATTATACAGACAATCACAGAATCTGATAGCAGTCAATACACAAAGGTGACGTGTGGGCAGGCTCGAGGATAGAAGACGTCTGTCCTGAGAAGAGCCGGAACCACACAATGTCCACCGCCACAGAACCCGATGAATACTGAAGCCGCCAAGTCCTGAATTCCCAGGTGATCACCGTCCCCGACTGTCGGATCTGGTACTGCTGGCGAGGAGCACAAACAGTGAGATGTGGGTGTGTGTACACCCAGTAACAAAACAGTCAGAAGGTGGAAAGTCACCTCCACCTCTAATCACACACTCGTGCAGCTCCTGTTAAACCACTTATCTGGATTGGGTGTGAAGCGTAGCCGTCGCTGTTCACACCAAACGCCAATCCAGCTGATAAGGCACACCACAGGAAAACGGCTGCAAAAGAGTTCAGACTATTATTTAAGTCAGCAGAGAAATTACCTTCACTGGTAGATGATATCTCGGCAGCGAGGTGGAGATGACGTCCGGCTTTTATGGAGTGGATTGATGAAGTGGAGATGGGTGACAGCTGTCATGAGTTGATGAGTGACAGCTGTCAACCCCGGCTGTGTCCATGGCGGCAGCGCCCTCTCGTGCCTGAAGCCCGCACTTCAGGCAGGGCGCCCTCTGGTGGTGGGCCAGCAGTACCTCCTCTTCTGGCGGCCCACACAACACAAATTGTTAGATGAATTTTTCTTGTTGAGACAGCAGTTCCTTTTTTAGAGTGTAGGAATCAAATCATTTTCCACATAAATGTTTTTTAAATGGGCCCATTTCACTGCTCAGATTTCATTAAGAAAGATTTTATATTAAAGACAACGGTGCAGTGACATCACAGGAGTGGAAAGGATTCTGGGACAACTGTGATGATAAATAATTGTCTACTTATTCTGTTAATTGTAAAGTGTTATGCTGGTTCTTATGGTAAGCTTATTAAAGCGTCTTAAAGCTTGCTGTTAGGAATGACTGGGTTCAAAACTATTTGTGGACTCGGCATCGCCACCTAGTATTTCCACTCTCACTTACTTTTGTAATTTAACTGCTATAACCTCACACACTCTCAGCATTATACAGGAATACAAGAAACAAACCAATGTTTTATTACCATATATGGTTAATTTAGAGCATTTCTGAATCCAAATGACCATGTCCATGCATGAGCATGTGCTTCAGAACGTGTTATTTATCAACAGCTTAAACTAACTGATGTGCATACAACCGCCTTGCCCATGTTTGATTAATACAAATTTGTTTGTACTTACACAGATACTAAATTGTGTTTGTCTGACAACATTTAGAACCTTTTCTATGCAATGTTTAATAGATGAGGCCCTGGACTCTTTGAGTGCCGTTCAACTTAAAGACATTTTCTATTTCCATTTTGAGCAGGAAGAATAACAGAATTCCTCAAGGATGACTGAGCACATTATTTTAATCTTACCTTTAGTGCCTGCTTGGATGTCCTCTGTTTCCATTAGATCACTGGTTCCCATTTCAGTCTCCACTCTGATTCGATAACAATACCTCTTGCCATGGTCCACATCCTGATCCTTGTACTGGGGCTCTGTACCAATTGGACCCACTTTTTTCCAAGTGTTTCGGCCAACCTGTTGTCTTTCGAGGATGTAATTGTCAATCTTGCATCCACCATTGTCTTTTGGAGGTCTCCACTTGAATTCAATTGCAGAGGAAGTTGCATCGATGATCTCCACAGGCCCCATTGGAGGAGTTGGTTTGTCTGTCAATAAATATATAGAATGTGAAAGAAATATAGCATATTATTTTGGGCTAACCAAGTTGAATCATTCCAGATTCATAATGCAATTACTGTCAAAACCTTCAAAGTAATTTGCGTGTATGTGAGCTAAAGTCAAGCAATAATGTAGAAAGAAAGCCTAAAAACAGCCATTTTTAAACAAAATATTTGTTAAACATACCTAGTACAATGAGCTGGCTGAAGGCTTCAATGGTACCAAACTCATTTTTGAGTTTTATCTTGACTTCGCCACCATCCTTGCGTTGCAGTTTGGTCAGAAGCAGGCGTGTGCATCCTTCTGTGTGCTCCAACTTGATGTTTGATTCATTTGAAAGCTCTTCACCCTCAAGGTACCACTGAACTTTGATGGGATCCCGTCCAAAATAATCTAACCTGAAAGTAGCTTTGTGGCCTTTTTTCACAGTTACAGGAGTTTTAAATGCTTCCAGATCATTTGCCTCAAACCTGGGTGGATCTAAAAAAGATAGTTACAACAGAAAAAAAATATTTTAAACCTCTCATGCTATCTGGTTGTGGATCACAGCTCAGTTTGATTGGAATATGGAAGTCTTTTATACATAACAATAATCATAATATATCACAATGCATCATAATTATGCAACTTGCAGGCAATGATCTTACAGTTCTTCTATCTAAACAACTGCTCTTATGAAAGGATTTTAACCTTCAACAACAATCACGGCTTCTGTCTTTCTCCCTTCTGCTTCAAATCGATATTTTCCAGCATTTTCCTCTGTGACCTTCTGAATCTTGAGCCTGTGGAAACATCCTTCTTTGGAAATGGTTATGCCCTCAGAAGATTTAATCTGGAAAATCAACAAAATTGCTGGATAATTGCTAGAAGAGGCCCAAACATGTTAATTTCAATCAGGCATATTTTCTTTTTTTTTTACCCATGTAAGTTTACGAAGTGTTTGACTCCATGTGTGCATCTGTCTGTGTGTCTACATGGTTGATATGTACATACAGTAAAGACTTAAATATATTGAGTTGAAATTTGAGAGACAAGGTCACCTCACTAAGATCTTGGACAAGTTCATTGTTGGGTGCTTCAATGGGCTGAGTCTCTGAAACTCTGAAAACGTTGGGTATCATAGTGAAATTTGGTAAACAAGGTCATCTCACTAAGACCTTGAACAATTAATCATTGGGTGTGTTTCGGGGGGCAAGTTTCTGAAACGTTGTGTATGTGATATCATCAGAAAGACTTTAGGAATCATGATGAAATTTGGGAAACAAGGTCATCTCACTAAGACCTTGAACAATTAATCATTGGGTGTGTTCGGGGGGCAAGTTTCTGAAACGTTGTGTATGTGATATCTTCAGAAAGACTTTAGGAATCATGGTGAAATTTGGGAAACAAGGTCATCTCACTAAGACCTTGAACAATTAATCATTGGGTGTGTTTCGGGGGGCAAGTTTCTGAAATGTTGTGTATGTGATATCATCAGAAAGACTTTAGGAATCATGGTGAAATTTGGGAAACAAGGTCATCTCACTAAGACCTTGAACAATTAATCATTGGGTGTGTTTCGGGGGGCAAGTTTCTGAAACGTTGTGTATGTGATATCTTCAGAAAGACTTTAGGAATCATGGTGAAATTTGGGAAACAAGGTCATCTCACTAAGACCTTGAACAATTAATCATTGGGTGTGTTTCGGGGGGCAAGTTTCTGAAACGTTGTGTATGTGATATCTTCAGAAAGACTTTAGGAATCATGGTGAAATTTGGGAAACAAGGTCATCTCACTAAGACCTTGAACAATTAATCATTGGGTGTGTTTCGGGGGGCAAGTTTCTGAAACGTTGTGTATGTGATATCATCAGAAAGACTTTAGGAATCATGATGAAATTTGGGAAACAAGGTCATCTCACTAAGACCTTGAACAATTAATCATTGGGTGTGTTTCGGGGGGCAAGTTTCTGAAACGTTGTGTATGTGATATCTTCAGAAAGACTTTAGGAATCATGGTGAAATTTGGGAAACAAGGTCATCTCACTAAGACCTTGAACAATTAATTATTGGGTGTGTTTCGGGGGGCAAGTTTCTGAAACGTTGTGTATGTGATATCTTCACAAAGACTTTAGGAATCATGGTGAAATTTGGGAAACAAGGTCATTTCACTAAGACCTTGAACAATTAAACATTGGGTGTGTTTCGGGGGGCAAGTTTCTGAAACGTTGTGTATGTGATATCTTCAGAAAGACTTTAGGAATCATGGTGAAATTTGGGAAACAAGGTCATCTCACTAAGACCTTGAACAATTAATCATTGGGTGTGTTTCGGGGGGCAAGTTTCTGAAACGTTGTGTATGTGATATCATCAGAAAGACTTTAGGAATCATGGTGAAATTTGGGAAACAAGGTCATCTCACTAAGACCTTGAACAATTAATCATTGGGTGTGTTTCGGGGGGCAAGTTTCTGAAACGTTGTGTATGTGATATCTTCAGAAAGACTTTAGGAATCATGGTGAAATTTGGGAAACAAGGTCATCTCACTAAGACCTTGAACAATTAATCATTGGGTGTGTTTCGGGGGGCAAGTTTCTGAAACGTTGTGTATGTGATATCTTCAGAAAGACTTTAGGAATCATGGTGAAATTTGGGAAACAAGGTCATCTCACTAAGACCTTGAACAATTAATCATTGGGTGTGTTTCGGGGGGCAAGTTTCTGAAATGTTGTGTATGTGATATCATCAGAAAGACTTTAGGAATCATGGTGAAATTTGGGAAACAAGGTCATCTCACTAAGACCTTGAACAATTAATCATTGGGTGTGTTTCGGGGGGCAAGTTTCTGAAACGTTGTGTATGTGATATCTTCAGAAAGACTTTAGGAATCATGGTGAAATTTGGGAAACAAGGTCATCTCACTAAGACCTTGAACAATTAATCATTGGGTGTGTTTCGGGGGGCAAGTTTCTGAAACGTTGTGTATGTGATATCTTCAGAAAGACTTTAGGAATCATGGTGAAATTTGGGAAACAAGGTCATCTCACTAAGACCTTGAACAATTAATCATTGGGTGTGTTTCGGGGGGCAAGTTTCTGAAACGTTGTGTATGTGATATCATCAGAAAGACTTTAGGAATCATGATGAAATTTGGGAAACAAGGTCATCTCACTAAGACCTTGAACAATTAATCATTGGGTGTGTTTCGGGGGGCAAGTTTCTGAAACGTTGTGTATGTGATATCTTCAGAAAGACTTTAGGAATCATGGTGAAATTTGGGAAACAAGGTCATCTCACTAAGACCTTGAACAATTAATCATTGGGTGTGTTTCGGGGGGCAAGTTTCTGAAATGTTGTGTATGTGATATCTTCAGAAAGACTTTAGGAATCATGGTGAAATTTGGGAAACAAGGTCATCTCACTAAGACCTTGAACAATTAATTATTGGGTGTGTTTCGGGGGGCAAGTTTCTGAAACGTTGTGTATGTGATATCTTCACAAAGACTTTAGGAATCATGGTGAAATTTGGGAAACAAGGTCATTTCACTAAGACCTTGAACAATTAAACATTGGGTGTGTTTCGGGGGGCAAGTTTCTGAAACGTTGTGTATGTGATATCTTCAGAAAGACTTTAGGAATCATGGTGAAATTTGGGAAACAAGGTCATCTCACTAAGACCTTGAACAATTAATCATTGGGTGTGTTTCGGGGGGCAAGTTTCTGAAACGTTGTGTATGTGATATCATCAGAAAGACTTTAGGAATCATGATGAAATTTGGGAAACAAGGTCATCTCACTAAGACCTTGAACAATAAATCATTGGGTGTGTTTCGGGGGGCAAGTTTCTGAAACGTTGTGTATGTGATATCTTCAGAAAGACTTTAGGAATCATGGTGAAATTTGGGAAACAAGGTCATCTCACTAAGACCTTGAACAATTAATCATTGGGTGTGTTTCGGGGGGCAAGTTTCTGAAACGTTGTGTATGTGATATCTTCAGAAAGACTTTAGGAATCATGGTGAAATTTGGGAAACAAGGTCATCTCACTAAGACCTTGAACAATTAATTATTGGGTGTGTTTCGGGGGGCAAGTTTCTGAAACGTTGTGTATGTGATATCTTCACAAAGACTTTAGGAATCATGGTGAAATTTGGGAAACAAGGTCATTTCACTAAGACCTTGAACAATTAAACATTGGGTGTGTTTCGGGGGGCAAGTTTCTGAAACGTTGTGTATGTGATATCTTCAGAAAGACTTTAGGAATCATGGTGAAATTTGGGAAACAAGGTCATCTCACTAAGACCTTGAACAATTAATCATTGGGTGTGTTTCGGGGGGCAAGTTTCTGAAACGTTGTGTATGTGATATCATCAGAAAGACTTTAGGAATCATGGTGAAATTTGGGAAACAAGGTCATCTCACTAAGACCTTGAACAATTAATCATTGGGTGTGTTTCGGGGGGCAAGTTTCTGAAACGTTGTGTATGTGATATCTTCAGAAAGACTTTAGGAATCATGGTGAAATTTGGGAAACAAGGTCATCTCACTAAGACCTTGAACAATTAATCATTGGGTGTGTTTCGGGGGGCAAGTTTCTGAAACGTTGTGTATGTGATATCTTCAGAAAGACTTTAGGAATCATGGTGAAATTTGGGAAACAAGGTCATCTCACTAAGACCTTGAACAATTAATCATTGGGTGTGTTTCGGGGGGCAAGTTTCTGAAATGTTGTGTATGTGATATCATCAGAAAGACTTTAGGAATCATGGTGAAATTTGGGAAACAAGGTCATCTCACTAAGACCTTGAACAATTAATCATTGGGTGTGTTTCGGGGGGCAAGTTTCTGAAACGTTGTGTATGTGATATCTTCAGAAAGACTTTAGGAATCATGGTGAAATTTGGGAAACAAGGTCATCTCACTAAGACCTTGAACAATTAATCATTGGGTGTGTTTCGGGGGGCAAGTTTCTGAAACGTTGTGTATGTGATATCTTCAGAAAGACTTTAGGAATCATGGTGAAATTTGGGAAACAAGGTCATCTCACTAAGACCTTGAACAATTAATCATTGGGTGTGTTTCGGGGGGCAAGTTTCTGAAACGTTGTGTATGTGATATCATCAGAAAGACTTTAGGAATCATGATGAAATTTGGGAAACAAGGTCATCTCACTAAGACCTTGAACAATTAATCATTGGGTGTGTTTCGGGGGGCAAGTTTCTGAAACGTTGTGTATGTGATATCTTCAGAAAGACTTTAGGAATCATGGTGAAATTTGGGAAACAAGGTCATCTCACTAAGACCTTGAACAATTAATCATTGGGTGTGTTTCGGGGGGCAAGTTTCTGAAATGTTGTGTATGTGATATCTTCAGAAAGACTTTAGGAATCATGGTGAAATTTGGGAAACAAGGTCATCTCACTAAGACCTTGAACAATTAATTATTGGGTGTGTTTCGGGGGGCAAGTTTCTGAAACGTTGTGTATGTGATATCTTCACAAAGACTTTAGGAATCATGGTGAAATTTGGGAAACAAGGTCATTTCACTAAGACCTTGAACAATTAACATTGGGTGTGTTTCGGGGGGCAAGTTTCTGAAACGTTGTGTATGTGATATCTTCAGAAAGACTTTAGGAATCATGGTGAAATTTGGGAAACAAGGTCATCTCACTAAGACCTTGAACAATTAATCATTGGGTGTGTTTCGGGGGGCAAGTTTCTGAAACGTTGTGTATGTGATATCATCAGAAAGACTTTAGGAATCATGATGAAATTTGGGAAACAAGGTCATCTCACTAAGACCTTGAACAATAATCATTGGGTGTGTTTCGGGGGGCAAGTTTCTGAAACGTTGTGTATGTGATATCTTCAGAAAGACTTTAGGAATCATGGTGAAATTTGGGAAACAAGGTCATCTCACTAAGACCTTGAACAATTAATCATTGGGTGTGTTTCGGGGGGCAAGTTTCTGAAATGTTGTGTATGTGATATCTTCAGAAAGACTTTAGGAATCATGGTGAAATTTGGGAAACAAGGTCATCTCACTAAGACCTTGAACAATTAATTATTGGGTGTGTTTCGGGGGGCAAGTTTCTGAAACGTTGTGTATGTGATATCTTCACAAAGACTTTAGGAATCATGGTGAAATTTGGGAAACAAGGTCATTTCACTAAGACCTTGAACAATTAAACATTGGGTGTGTTTCGGGGGGCAAGTTTCTGAAACGTTGTGTATGTGATATCTTCAGAAAGACTTTAGGAATCATGGTGAAATTTGGGAAACAAGGTCATCTCACTAAGACCTTGAACAATTAATCATTGGGTGTGTTTCGGGGGGCAAGTTTCTGAAACGTTGTGTATGTGATATCATCAGAAAGACTTTAGGAATCATGATGAAATTTGGGAAACAAGGTCATCTCACTAAGACCTTGAACAATTAATCATTGGGTGTGTTTCGGGGGGCAAGTTTCTGAAACGTTGTGTATGTGATATCTTCAGAAAGACTTTAGGAATCATGGTGAAATTTGGGAAACAAGGTCATCTCACTAAGACCTTGAACAATTAATCATTGGGTGTGTTTCGGGGGGCAAGTTTCTGAAATGTTGTGTATGTGATATCTTCAGAAAGACTTTAGGAATCATGGTGAAATTTGGGAAACAAGGTCATCTCACTAAGACCTTGAACAATTAATTATTGGGTGTGTTTCGGGGGGCAAGTTTCTGAAACGTTGTGTATGTGATATCTTCACAAAGACTTTAGGAATCATGGTGAAATTTGGGAAACAAGGTCATTTCACTAAGACCTTGAACAATTAAACATTGGGTGTGTTTCGGGGGGCAAGTTTCTGAAACGTTGTGTATGTGATATCTTCAGAAAGACTTGGACAAGTTCATCATTGGGCTTGTTTCAGTTGTTTATATGTGCACCAAGAGGGCAGAGTCTCTTAAATTTTGTGTATGCGATATCTTCATGAAGAGTTTGGTGTATCATGGTGAAATTTGGTAAACAAGGACACCTCACTAAGACCGTGGACAAGTTTGACATTGGGCACATTTTGATTTCAGTTGTAGCTAGGTTTCTGAAACCTAGTGACCAAGATAATGCCACATTAGATTACATCTTACTAAGGCCTTCCATAACATCAACAATGGGCTTGGTAATGCTATTTACACTAAGCAAGTTGTTAAAGTACTTCAGAGCTGTGTTGCCCAAGCATTTAGACGTACCTCTTGTCCATCCTTGTACCAGATTCCTGCACTTTTTTCACTGCTTAGTTTGCACTCCAGCTCTGCTGCTTCTCCAGCAATGGCTTTGCAGTCAGAAAGTCCAGCATGAAAGTGAATGTCTGGGTCTAGGAATTTATCAACCAGTAAGTTAATGAAGTCCTGCAACTTGCACCTGCTTGCACATTATTTAGACATTGATTTCATCTAAAGTAACAACAGAAGCAGTATATTCATGCACATGGCATAAACATGTAATCCAACTGTGTACATACTTACGTCATTTTCCAATACCACTGTATTTTGTGTCATATAGTTGACTTGTCAAACACATGTTCAAAGTACAGATTTTCTATAAGAAACTACCAGTTTAAAAGATTATGTCATTCATGTTGAATCATATTTTGGCTCCATTTGAAACTTGAAAAGGCTCCAAATATAATGTGTAGCTTGATTGCCTTGTTCCAGAGAGGTCTTCTACAGCATCCTGGTGAGCTGAACTCCTGGCACAGTCCCTGAAGAGTCATATCTCTATTGTTCCTTTGCCACCATGCAATCAGTACTTGAAAGATCATCAATGGTCAGGGCAAGACTTTCATAATTCAATCTCCTGTCTTTAAAGTACATATGCTGATTTAGAGCATCCTCCAAAGTCATCTTGAATGTTCACCTTTCTTCAGATTTTGCATCAGGTCTTGTGTCAAGAAGACGTTCAGTTCTGCAGTTGCTCGTTTAAGTAATTAGTATGCTATGGAACATTTAGACATTCACAAAAGCAAGCAAGAGTGTTAACACGTAGCACAGATGCATTTAAACATCACGCTCACATACCGACACTCTGCAAGCCCAAAACGTAAGACATGCAGATGGCCTCACAAACATTACCAGTGACCTGCTGGTTAACCTAGAAGTCACAAAACAAAAAAAAACAAACAAAAAAAAACAAATCCTGCCACATTATTTAAACATACAAAAAATCTTGAGTAAAATTGATTAGTATTTCAATGTACAAAAGCACCAATTAGAGATAACATCTAGTATTCTGCTTTTCTGTCCATCAAACCAGGAACAATGCTTCCTGTGCAGCAGTTAAAGTGACACATATGATAATCTTACCACTAACTGTCTCCACGGTCAGTGAGGCTCAGCATGCATGGCCTGAATAGTTGCCACCTGCTGCTACCTGACAGTCATCTGCATCCTCACCGTTTTCAGCAGATCGCTGTCTTCTCTTATGGTGCCATTATCACCACTGGCAGCACTTGGTTTTCTGTTTTTTCAGGAGAGGTGTTTTTGTTTTTTTTTTTGCTTTTCTTTTTTTTTTTTTTCATCGTAACAACCATCAAGCCAGTGTCACTCATTCGCTGTTGGATATGCCTTTCACATAACAGATAACAGATGATACAATAAATCAGCAATACAATGAATCATTTTATTACTTTGACAATCTATATTTGCCAAATGTTTACATGGTATATAATGACATTTTGTAAAAATAATTTTGTCATGGAAATGCAAAATGTATCACCAGCAATAACATCAACTAAAACTGCACTTGCATCATGATAGTAAAACACACAAATGTAAAAGTTTGAACTGTGATGTTGATTACCTCTTAAAAAAGTGTATCCACATTTATTAGTAGTCTAAAATAAACAAGTACATATGCTTTCTGTTAACTTGTATGTACTTATCAGAGATATACACTACTTAATAGGTTATACGTAAAGGATACTTCACTTATAATAACAGAGAAAAGAGTACCATCTATGTACTTGCATATATTTTATATGCATAAATGACATAGCAGTCCAGTCAGAACATGAGTTCAATGACTGACATCTAATTCCACCAAAAAAAAAAGAAAAAAAAAAGAAACAAATGAATAAAATAAATTTGTAATGCTTAGCAGCATATCATATACTCCATAACTGTACTGGAGATGATGGTCTAGTCGATAGAGATGTTAGAATCTTTGATTTGAATCCTGGTCAAACTAGAAAATCACAAAGGGTCAGTATGTAACTACTACCTGTACACTTCATCTATATAAAAAAAAAAAAACTCATTTTGTTCTCAAAGTTCACTGCTCTTACACTTAAGGTGTATGTAGAAGTGTACTTTTAGAAATTAAAAAGTGGGCCAGTTTAGTCCTAAGAAGTACTAAAATTGTAATAAAATGTGTTTAGGAAATAAACCTAAGGTTGACTTAAGTTTATTTAATACAGTCAACTTTAAGGTTTTTTTTTTTTTAATGGTAATTGAGAAGGTAGAAAGATGAAGTAGTAGGCCATGGGGCACATGGGGGTGTATCATGCTTATCCCTGGATTCTATAGCATGATGTGTTTAGATAGATAGATAGATACTTTATTGATCCCAGAGGGAAATTCAAGGCATCCAGCAGCTTACACATTAGACAAGACACACACATTGCACCAGACACACAAAATAGGGTTAAGTAAATAAAAGAAAAATGGACTAATCAATAAAAGCTACTAACTAAAAATAAAAATAAAATTTGTGTGCAAGTGCAGCATCCAGTCTCAGAGAGTATGACGGAGGAGTAAATGTAGTAGTGCAGTAGTGAGGAGGTAGCACAGATGTAAACAGTACACAATGTGAACACTGTAGGTTGTGCAAAGAAGTAAGCAGTGTAAACAGTGTTGGTAGTGCAAAAGAAAGCAATAAAAGGTCAAACAGATGTGTCACAGGATTATTTCTTACTGAGATGGGAAGAGTTGAACAGTCTGATGGCCTGAGGGACAAAAGACTTCCTGAATCTGTCTGTGTGGCAGGACTGGGACAGCAGTCTGCCGCTGAATGAGCTCCTCTGCCTGATGATGGCGCTGTGCAGAGGGTGCTCAACATTGTCCATGATGGCCAGCAGTTTACTGAGGGTCCTTCTCTCTGCCACTGATGTTAGTGTCTCCAGCTCTGTTCCCAGCACTAAACCACATAAGTGGTGCAATGTGGTCCCACAGGTACCGGCTGGGTTTTATTTATTATTTATTCCACATAAGCGTGCAATGTGATGCGCCTCACACTGTTCCTGCTCAAAAGACACCGTCACGTGCACAAACTCTCATACCAAGATTGTGCACACCTGCCCGTCAGCGCGATGTTTCGTGGTGCACTAATTCGAACTGTTTCATGCTGTTTCTCCGTATTTGACCAACCTTCGCACTATGTGTGAAGGGGTCCGAAGCAACTTTTCACCCTGTCGGCAAATGGTGGGCTTCTCGTCAGAGTGTGAATGGGCCATTACCTGCACCCACCCAACCTGTGGTTCAAACAACACGTGTACACAGATTAATGGTTGCCCTGTGCATCATTATCGGATTGTTTTTTTTCTGACAAACTAAAATATTTTCTGCTTGCTATTGCTTGGTGATGAGTTCACCTTTTGTCTTCCTCTGAATATCATTCATATCTTTGAATGTCAGGGACAATTTTTTTTAAACTTTTATCTAACCAGGCTAGTCCCCCTGAGATCGAGATCTCTTACAAACGGAGACCTGGACAATTATAAAGTTCCCAAGTCACCTAACCTGCACGTCTTTGGATGGAATCTTGGATGGCATCTATGAAATCTTTGGAATTTAATTGCAGCATGCAAGTTAAGTAAACTAGTTATACACTAATCAACAGATGTTTATGAATTCTTTTTTCCATTCACGCTAATAAACAACCATAAATCCTACACACTGATATAAATAAGACTGTATCTAAGGGCCCCGTACCACTGGCGAGAGGATTAATTTTGCATGAATTGAGTACACAAATTAGGGGCATTTGTTGTCGTCCGCAACAAAAATGGCCAAAAATGACAAATGTCCCAGTATGAATCACGGATATATTAATAATATATAGCGAATATATATTGAACAATCACGGTTGTATGAGGTCTGTCCAAAAAGTAAGGGACCTTTTTATTTTTTTCAAAAACTATATGGATTTGAATCACGTATGATTGCATCAGACAAGCTTGAACCTTCGTGCGCATGCATGAGTTTTTTCACGCCTGTCGGTTGCATCATTCGCCTGTGGACAGGCTTTGAGTGAGCACTGGTCCACCCCCTCGTCGGATTTTTATTGTCAGGGAAATGGCTGAGCGACTGCTGCTTTGCTCCTTGAAATTTTTTTCAGAAACTGTTAGAGACAGCCAGTTGGAAACCATTCAAAAGATTCAGATGGCTTTTGGTGAAGATTCTGTCGGCGCCACACGGATTAAGGAGTGTTAAAACCTTTTTAAAGACGGCCCACAGCGGCGGAGGGCGCGCGGTGCACTGAGTGGCCACTGACAGGCTGGATCGACCAGATCATTTCTAAACTAAACGTGGTGTTGATCCGGGACATCATGTGACTACCACAGAAATGGCAAGAGAGCTGGACATAGCACTTTTGCGGCAGCCGCTCATGGCGCGCAACAAAAAAAACACCTCCGTGTTGGAAGTCTCACAGGACATGTTGTGGCATGTCCGGCTGTTACACAATTTCTCGGATACTCACTTGACTGAAAAGCCATTGGAAGCCGTCTGAATCTTCCGAATGGTTTCCAACACGGAAGTGTTTTTTTTTATTGTGCGCCATGAGTGGCTCCGTGCCAACGCGCGAAGTCCTCCGCACGTCTTTCATTACAAAATTACATTCCACTGTAACAGTGGAATGTGCCGCAAAAGTGCTATGTCCAGCTCTCTTGCCATTTCTGTGGTAGTCACACGATGTCCCAGATCAACACAGTGTTCAGTTTGGAAATGATCTGGTCGTTCCAGCCTGTCGATGGCCACTCGGTGCACCGCGCACCCTCCGCCGCTGTGGGCCATCTTTAAAAAGGTTTTAACACTCCTTAACCCGTGTGACGCCAACAGAATCTTCACCGAAATCCATCTGAATCTTTCCAATGGTTTCCAACTGGCTGTCTCTAACAGTTTCTGAAAAAAATTTCATGGAGCAAAGCAGCAGTCACTCTGCCATTTCCCTGACAATAAAAATCAGACAAGTGGGGTGGACCAGTGCTCACTCAAAGCCTGCCCACAGGTGAATGACGCAACCGACAGGCGTGAAAAAACTCACGCATGCGCACGAAGGTTCAAGCTTGTCTGATGCAATCACACGTGATTCAAATCCATATAGTTTTTGAACAAAATAAAAAGGTCCATTACTTTTTGGACAGACCTCGTATAATGCATGTAGTCAGGAAACAGATCCGACGCATTGAGATTATCACAGCAGTATTACGGGTGTATTATGAATGCATCGCGCACGTGTTGCGTGTGCACAGCATCTGCATTGCGGTCATAAAAGAAGCGCACTTGCTCCTTTCAGCATCACTATTCACACCAACACCACAGCCTCCGGAGCATTTGCTGGACTTGGACAAGTTGATTGGAGTAAAGCAATGAACAGGGCGAGTGGTGACGTCAGCGGATCGCATCAGAGCGCAGCTCGTCCGAACGATTATAACAAGAAGTTAAATCTGTTATAAACAGGAATAAATACTGTAACAGCTGCAGACAAGAAGGAAAAAACATGCAACTGTTTCATCAAGCCTTGACAATGTAAACAAGTCAAATAATTACCTTTTTAGACGGCTCAAAATTCTTTCTGCAGCTTGTTAGCTTCCTCTGTGATTCAGAAGGTGATTAGAGCCATTTTCAACAGCCAATTTACAGAATAAAATGATTAATCCACCACAAAATAATTATTTTATTTATGCAGCATCCTGCGCCGAGCGCGTGGCAGCCAGTAGAACAAAGAACGGCATCCAGCTATGAACATGATGTGGACATGATGGGCACGCAAAATATCTGTTTTACACACTGTCCCAGTCCGCTGCCAAGCTGTAAATCCCTGTCAGTTGCAGATATAAGCAGATGACGGCGAATATACAGTGCATAGATTATGTTTGTGTATGTATTGAGTATGTATGGAGTTTGTAAGGCGGATGTCATCCGCAGCCAAAATTTTGTGCAACTCAATTCCTGGAAACGGAAAAACGTGCCTCTGCGGATAATTGCGGATGTGTGTGGGTGTCGGCCGACTCATACAACCATGTTTCACGCATATTGTGGATGTTAAGCGAATATGAGCTAATTTTGTGCGCATTCCATACACAAATCCTCCTAAACGCCAGTGGGACAGGGCCCTAAGATTGTGGCTTAATAATTTACAACAAGTTACAAGTTAATTATGGTGTAATCCACTTCAACAGCATATCTTGTTGCTATGTCTTTGCTAAGACATTTATTTTGCACAGGCTGGGCATTTTGTTGCTCGAAAAAAATAGGGCCATGCAGCTTGTTATGAGTTGCAAAATGTCTAATTTACTGCAACTGTCATGCCAAAGTCATTTTTATTCCAACACAATGAACAAATAAAGCATTTCAAGCATGCAACTTTTGACAACTCTTACCCATAACAGTTTCTTCAACTTCAATATTTTTCTTTTTGGGGCGCTTTCCCTTTTTTGCAGATTTATCACCTTTTTCATTTGGAGTTTCAGCATCTTTATTGTGTTGAAGAACAAAATTGACATTGTTATGTTGATATTGACATACAGCAAATTTGGAGCTCACTGACTTACATGCACTCTTTCAGTCAATTTGTTTTATAGGCCATTTCTGAGAAAAATGATCAAATACCCATTGGATGTTTACATTTTTATTTTGAGCCTGTTGGTTAAAAATAATCATTGCAGATGTGCATTTCAAATGGTTCTGACAGCTGATGGAACTAAAATACTGATAAACTAATGTTGGACACTGTTAAGGTAAAAAGTAGTACAAAAAGACAAATGGAAATTTTCAACAACATTGGCAATATGTATTTATTGAAGTACACACGCTAAGTTGGTAGCAGGGATGGTGGCCAAGTGGTTAAAGCGCTTGGTTTCAGTGCAGAAGGTTCCGGGTTCAAATCTCACCCCTACCACATTTCTCCATGTAATGTGGAGTTGCGTCAGGAAGGGCATCCGGTGTAAAACCTGTGCCAATTCAACATGCAGATCCACCTTGGATTTGATGTGGCGACCCCAAGTGCAAACAAGGGAGCAGCCAAAGGGACTTACTTACACAGTAAGTTGGTAAATATTGTTTTTAAATATTCCATTTCTTAAGAAATATAGACATGCTTATATGGTATTGTGCTTTAAAAAAATTAAAATAATCTGAAATTGAAAACAGTTCCATGACAAAAAGTCAAGTAGCATTAATTCATTTCTTACCTTTATCAGTGTCTGGACCAAGCAAAGAATCTCTCAAACATTTCTTTCGCTGCACTCCTTGTCCTTCTGCAGTTTTTTCTCCATCTTTTTGTTCTCCTTTGCCTTTTCCCTCAAAGTTCTCCTTAAGATACTCTCCAATGGCATCATCCTCATTTGCACCTGCACCTTTAACCCTGCCTCCAGTTCCACTTCTAGCTCCTTTTTTGCCTCCATAATCGTCACCTGAACCCTCCCATGATTCACCCGCTGTTCCTGTTCCTGATCCAGTTTTGCTTGCACCAGCTTTGCCAGCTGCATCTGCACCAGCTGCACCACCTGCGCCAGCACCACCTCCACCACCTGCACCATCTGCACCTGCACCGGCTGCACCAGCTGCGCCTGCACCAGCTGTGCCTGCACCAGCTGCACCACCTGCATCTGCACCACCTCTGCCTGCACCAGCTGTGCCTGCACCACCTGCACCAGCTGCACCACCTGCGTCTGCACCAGCTGCACCACCTGCACCAGCTGCACCACCTCCACTAGCTGCACCACCTATGCCTGCACCAGCTACACCTGGACCAGCTGCACCAGCTGCGCCTGCATCAGTTGCACCAGCTGTGGCTGCACCTGCACTGGCACCAGCACCACCAGTTCCAGGTGCACCAGGTGCATATGCACTGGCTGCACCAGGTACACTACCTCCAGGTGCACCAAATCCACGTATAGCACCTGCACCTACACCTGCTGCACAAGTGCCACCTGCTCCACTTGTGCCAGCTGCGCCTGCGCCAACTGCATCGCCTTTACCACCACTTACACCTTTACCACTATCAGCTTCATCACGAGCACCAAGAGCAGAGTCATCATCTTCACTACTTTTCATTGCAGTGCCAGCTGCCGTCATCTTTGACCTTACAGCAGCTTTAGCTTTTGCTTTTTCTGCAGCTTTGGCTTGAGCGGCTGCCTTTGCATTTGCTTGTCTCTCAGCAAGAGTGGCTGCTTCTGCAGCTTCTTGCTCTGCTTGAGCCTTTTTGGCAAATTCTATTTTTGCTGCCATTTCCTTTTGATATCGTTCCTGCTGCTCTTTTGCTATTCTACGCAGCGTTTCATCATCAACAACTCCCGCTATTGTAGTTTTGCGAGCTGCTTTCTTGCCCCTGCTGGAAGGGTCTTTGTCAGCTGGGGGAATAAAAAAATAATAAGTTTAATTTTTGCTGAACATGAAGCTCTGAATTTAACACATTATTTTGTATCATGTGTAATACCTTTGGTGTTACTTTTGAAAACATGTGCCAAAATTTCAACATCAAAAACAAAAAAACAATATCTTACCTTCAACTATAAGCCAGGCACTGCATGATTTGATTCCTGCCACAGCCGCGTAGATACCAGCATCCAAAGCCAAACAGTCTCGCACAATTAACTTGTGGATAAGCTTATCTTCAGACACAGTGATTTCATATTTCTCATTATTTGCCAGTCTGGCACTTTTGCCAAACCATTTGATCTCATCCATAGGTGAAGTCAGGACACATTGAAAGATGGCATCTTCACGCACTTCTGCTTTCACTTCTTGTATTTTCATGGCAAAGTCAACTTCAGGTACTGCGTGTATCCAAACAAACATAGAAAAGTAAAGTGGGACTCTTTCATCACAAGTGCAGCATATTATAAGGAAGCGTCTGATTCGATTCATTCTGTTCTGCTGAACAATTGATGTACAGTAGATCGTTCATGTGTGTGATCAGCAGTGGTGGGCACAGAACTAATTAGCAACACCAACATATTGTCAGATGATTAGCTTTTTTACTAAATTTGAAAAAGATGACTGGACAATTAGCTTCCATGAAACTGCTTCCACTAACTTTATGTCAGTTTTTTTTAAGTTTAACAGTCATAAACATTTGTTAACTATGAAATCGTGTATGTTTGTTCCTAGTGGAGCTTAAGGCCCCTTCACACATAGTGCGAATATGTACAACTCCAGGGCGACACCCATCAGAGCAGTTGGTATGTGCACACCAAGAAATATCGCGCCGATGGACGTGCGTGCACAATGCTGGTGTGATGGTTCGAGCAAAATAAATATCAAATTAAAAAATACATGCTGTGACGGTTCTGTGCACATGGAAACACAGCAGCTTTTCCCCAGCAAAAAAAAAACAAAAACGGCACACATGAGATTCAAACCCACGCCTTAAAATTAGCTACCATTGCTGTCCTGTAAAATGTGCTGAACACTGCCTCATATCAGGAAGCACATGGGTGTATTTTAAAAAATAAATAAAACGACGCACCATATAAAAACATTGCATTGTATTAAATCCCTCTCATCAAGTGGGCAATACAAATATGATCCATCTGTTCCTCTGTAGATGACCCATGGTCACTGACGTACAGTCACGAAATGACATGAGAAGCAGTTCACTCGTCTCATTCATGTCCGCATCTGCTGGCGTGTGTCCTGCCGGCCCACGCGTGTCTTGGGGATGCCGCACAGGACACCGCATCATGTGGAACAGAGCTCACGTGGGTGACGTGACAGTCAGATCGCCTGCTGCGTTTTATGATCTGATGGTCCCTTTCAACCTGGGGGCAGCCCGTCCATGTGCACACCGTGTGTGCATGCTCGCTTGCTGCAGCCTGTCGCCACAGTGATATATCTTTTTATTTATGTCTACTTGAGGACCGCAAACAGACACACACGTGTTACAGTGGTCAGTTGTTAGTCCATGTCCATCCAAACACAGTACGTGTTTTCCAGCTGGGATGTCCAGAAAGACAGATCTCCACAGCTGCTTCTGTCTGCAGCCACACCTCAGTTCAGCACCAAAAGCTACACTCCTAGGGCACTTAGACAAATTTCACTGCGAGTACGACAGTGATTGTCTCCAGACTGTTATCGTGCCAAGAGTGTGAATGGCCACACATTTTCTAAGTGCCATGTGAGCGGTGTTCGATGTTTGTGCGTGTCAGCTGGAATTTGCCAACACCTGCCACGAGAAGATTCGATGAACTCCCACAGTGCACACTTTGTCTTTCAGCCACTGGTGTGCACAAATAATTGTAGCAACAGGTGTACGAGGTGTTAGAGGCAGCTACAAAATTACACAGTTTGCATACGATTCTTGCTTCATGCGCACTTAATGTGCAGTTTGACCAAATTCGCACTATTTGTGAAGGGGCCCTTATACACAAATTAAATGAATAGAACTGATATGTTGTGTGAAGGCAGTGAAGGCAGTGAGGATCACCTCGAGGAGATGGAAGAGCAGGAGGTCAAGCCAAAGTAAATGCATTAAATAGATTCAAATTATTTTCCATGAGTATTTTTTCTTAACATTTCTTATTTGTCTAATAGTTTCTGCATTGTGAATGAACTGAATTTTGAATGGAAACTACTGAATATTTTCAGCTGTTCATTTAATTACTAATTTGGCATTTCAGAGCTTTCCATTACAGATTATGGAAGTAGCAAGATGGCGCCCGTGCGTTTGGCGAGCCATGCGCTCTTATTTCTTGTTGTTTTACTGTGTTTTGTTTGGCATTATTGTGCCTGAGACCATCTGTTGTTTTTCCTCTTTGTTCTGGAGAAGTAAGTGCATGTTTCCCTGTTTCTGTCAGCCCTGAAAGAGAGGGAGAGAGAGTGTAGAGGCACTGACTTTAATCTTCTAAAGACAAGTGGAATGTCGTTTGTAAGGTTAGAAAATCCGCTCTGTGTCCAGCACTGACGGGAATAACGGCATTAAAATAAACAACGTTATAAACTGCATTATTTTTTCAGTAATGGTAACTAATTACTGTTTCCATCATTACAACGCTGGTATTGTTACTAACAATAAAATGTGGCGCATTACTATACTTAGGCTCACTGAAGCCATTTTCATCTCTCTCAGCCACAGGAGAGGAGAATTATTCTTTTCTTTTCTTTGGTGAAGGAGGAGTGGGACAACCACATAAGTAATGGTGATTAGCTAAGGAGGTCCCTGCCTCTACCAGCCAGAGGCAGAGGTGGGCAGGAGTTCACACACACACACACACACACACACACACACACACACACACACACACACACACACACACACACACACACACACACACACACACACACACACACACACACACACACACAAAAAAGGCAAAAATATCACTGTTGATGTGCAATAAATATCAAAAGTTACAATAATATATTAAATTTGATGGGTGTCTTGTCTCAAATTGTCCCACAGCAACATTAAAATAGTGTAGATTAGTGTACAATATTTTCGGTTAATGTCCATTTAATTCATTAAACATTTCATTTCAATGTAAATAATCTAACATGCAGTTGAATTTAAAGTTCATTAAAGAGAGGAGGGGAGACATCCAAATGCACTGACATATTTAAACATTTTAAAAGAGTAATTTGTCCCACAGCAACATTAAAATAGTGTAGATTAGTGTACAATATTTTCGGTTAATGTCCATTTAATTCATTAAACATTTCATTTTCAATGTAAATAATCTTAACATGCAGTTGAATTTAAAGTTCATTAAAGAGAGGAGGGGAGACATCCAAATGCACTGACATATTTAAACATTTTAAAAGAGTAATTTGTCCCACAGCAACATTAAAATAGTGTCTATTAGTGTACAATGTTTTATGTTAATAATTTATTCTATTACATGTCCATTTCATTCATTAAACACTTCATATTCAATTTTATTATAAATAATCTAACATACAGTTGAATTTAAAGTTCATTAAAGAGAGGAGGGGAGACATCCAAATGCACTGACATATTTAAACACTGACTGGTTTGAAAGTGTGATGAACTCTCCACAGCCATCCACAAACAGGCTCTGCTGTGTGCATGTATGCAGCTCAGCTCCGCCATTGGTCAAAATGACTGGTTTTCATTTCATTGAAATATGGTGATAGTATTTTAAGGCTATATCATCTGCCCATTCTCCATGTTTATGCAACATCATATTCAAAATACAGAGCTAAGGGCCCTGTCCCACTGGCGTTTAGGAGGATTTGCGCATGAAATGAGGAGACAAAAGCTGAGCGTCCGCAACAAAGGTGGGCGGAAATGACAAATGTCCCGGGGTGGATCAGCGAATACATGAGGAAGAACAGCGGATATAACACGGAACAGAAGCAAAGGCGACCGCGGAGGCGCCCCCATGAGGGGCACAGCAGCCGTGATGCACTCGCTTCATCCATGCCCACTCTGTCTGCATGCGCGACATACCATTTGCGACCGTGATGTGGCCGTGCTGGGCACGCGTCATATCTGTTTTGCATGCTGTCCCGGTCCGCCGCCAAGCCGCGCCAACCCGTCAGTTGCGGATATCAGCGGATGACAGGGGATATGCGGCGCGTTGGTTGTGTATGTCCTGCGTATGTCTTCAGTAGGTGTTCAGGCAGTGATGCGGATCTCATCCACAGCAGGATTTTTGAGCAGCTCAAAAATCCTGGCTGCGGACATGCGTGCCTCTGCGGATGATCACTGACGTGTTCGGATGGCGGCCGACTCATACAGGAATGTTACACGGTTATTGCGGTTGTTTGGCGGATGTGGGCCACTTTTGTGTGCATTCCATCCGCCCTTAGAGCTGTGTTTCAGCATTTTGCATACAAAAAACAAAATGAGTCAAAGCTAAATTAATAAAATAAAAGCTGATGGTTACCGTTTATCTGTAGTTCCAAACAAATGTTATATTGTTTATTGGTTTAGTGTTCTCATAGTTAACTGTTCAGTTGGCAGACTAGCAGTTATCAAAGCAACCTTTTAGGTTAGCTATGCCCACCACCGGTAATCCGTTTGTTAAAGACTCACCTTTAAATTCAGTGGAGAACACATTGACACCCCCAACATCCACTGAGTAAAGTCCAGCATCTTCTGGACCAAGTTTCTTTATTGAGATTACATATTTCTTTCCAACTTGCTTTAAACTGTGTTTTATCCCCTCACCCTCTTCTATGCTGAATGGAACCATGACACCATTCTGCAGTGTTGAAAAGAACAGTGCCATGTTGTAATTTTGAACAAATATATTGAAGGACATTGAGGTAATATCATTTCAGTAAAAAAAAATAAAAAATAAAAAAAAAATCCTACCTTGTACAGGAATATTTTGCTGGTGGGATCCTTGAGATCCATATCCAACTCAATTGTTGCACAGTCTTCATCACTGACTTCAATATGTTTTAGTGTACTAATATGTGAAACAAACTGCAGTAGGAAAAACATTAACATTGATACAAATGATGTTGAAAATATATTTGCTTGACATGCTGCATATAAATACTGTATGTCTGAAATACACACCATGAAAACACCAAATTGTAATGTTGTTCACTTTATGACAGGCCCAACATTTTCAGGAAATTTTGTAAAAATTAATTTGCTAATCAACGCACAAATCATGGCTTTTATCATGCATGTTTCCATGTATTGGCACAACCACCACACTACAGAACCACCTTGGGTCTTGGATGGCAACTATCAAAACCAACAACTGGTCTACCTCCACCGTCCAAGTAACCATCCATCTGATACCACCAGGTGTGGGTGTCCCCTTGGCCTTCTCCAGTCACTGGGGTCTTCAACACTGAGGCCCCATATGTGCTGGATCATCATGAGTCATATGTTCAAAATATTGTAGCTGTCATTCCCTTCCAATGCATGTCATATTTCACATCGGAGTTTTTCGAGTTATTCCAGCCATACCTAATATGTTCTAATCAACATCCTGTGCAATCAAAAGAAGACACTGGTGCTGGATTGCTTCCCATGAATGAGTTTTGATTCCATCCCAAAAGGCAGCAATGCATAGGATTCCAATAGAAAGAAGGAAAGGAAAAATGCCGTGACATCCAAAGACTGAAGTCATTTAACGTAAAGGAAACAAGAGCAATCTGAGATTTCTGACGTCCTCCAAGAGTTGACGAGGGCTCAAAGTAAAAGACGTGATTCACATCGTGACCCGGACTTTACCTGGATCCGGATTCCACAACACAATGAAATAATTGCATACTGATCCAGAATGGTCCGACTGATCAAGATGTTACAATCTGATATTTAATTCACAAGCTGAAACAAAGTAGTGTCTTTGTGATGTCGTAGTTTTCATGTAATCCTTAAAGGTCTACAAAGTGAAATCCTGATCCACAATTCAGATCTGGATCCAGGTTATCTCCAAAATTTAATGGAGTCTTCCAAGGCCTAACACCAATGTGTGGTGAAAATTTGGTGAAAATCTGTAAAGTAGTTTTTGACGTAATCCTCAAAATCTGACAAACTGAACCTGATCCAGAATCCATGATTTATTACATCTTTGGCGGACACAATAATGGCAGGATAGAGTGTTGAAGGAGAAAAACAGCACTTCTCTCATCTTTATTACCACCATTACAGCATCTTTGAGCAAGGTCCTTAAATCCCTTAAGTTGTTCCACTTGTGCAGTTGAGCACCTTCCAGGACAACTCATAGGTGAATGTGTGACATCAGTTGAAAGAACTTTGAGTGACTGCCTTAAATTTTTACATTTTGAATGGAGATTGTTGAATGTACTTCATTTCATAGCAGTTATACAGAATGTTGTGTTTTGTTTCTTTGAAAAGAGTTTTTCACTTTGGCATTTTGAAGGTCACTCAACTCACAATGTGCTCAAGATTACAGTGACGCTTCAAACGTTCAGATATCTGCCTCTGTGGACTGCAAACCCTTAATAGCATTTTCTATGCAGAGACATTTAGGTGCACCTGCAGAGAAGTATAATTCTGCATTAAGGCTCCTATGAAATATCTATTCTTTCACAGCTCGTAATGGAAGGAAATAAACAAAAGCTCATACCTCTGCAATCTCTTGCTCTCTCTCTTTTTTCATTAGATTGAGTTTCCTCAGCATGCCACGGAAATCTGTGATGCCATATTCAAGGCAGATGCGTTCATAGTCTTTCTTGTCAGCACTGAGGAGAATTTCCCAGACTTTCTCGTCTGGCTCCATCACCTTTTCCTCACGTGTTCCGTCAGGTTTGCTGCACAACAAAAGGAAAAAAAAACAAAAAACAACTGAGCCTCAACACACAAGCACATTACATCCATCTACAGCACTGACTCTGAAAATAAGCATCATTATAGCCATAATAATTTTAACAGACATTTTTCGTACCGTAGTTTTAGTCGTTGTCTCATCTCTGCTACATCTGTGAAGCAACAATAAAAAAAAGTACAACTTTGAATGTAGCAGTTTAATCATAGAATACCTGAGGTTTGTTTAGCTTCATGCTTTTTTGAAATTTTGCCCTTGAGCTGTGAACAAGCTGTGTTGCTTTTATGTAACCTGTCTTGATTCTGCATGCTGGTGTTTTGTGTAGCTCTTTTTTTTTTTTTTTTTGTATTTTTTAAATGTTCTTAATTTCTTCTTCTTCTGATTCTTTTTTCTTTCAGCTGCTCTAAATAGGGACCACCACAGAACACCTACCATCCCCATTTCCTCATCCATACATCTCCTCTTTGGTCTTTCTCTTCTCCTCTTGCCTGACTGTGCCATCCTCAGCATTGTTCTTTGGATATACCCCAAACTACTTCCTGAGTGCAGGAAGCCGTTCTTTCTCAAGACCTACCTATTCACCTACCTAAAGACCCAAGATGGACTAGTTTTTTATTTTCAGTTAAAGAATCTGTATTTGTTGCTGTTCTGTTTTTTTTTTCTTTTGTTTTCTGTTTGTAAAGAAATTCTTGTAAAATTTGTAAAAGCCTTGTAACTGTTAGAATGGCCTAAGCAGTGGGCCACCCCTCTGGGTTTGGTCTGCTTGAGGTTTCTTCCTCATTATCACCAGAGGGAGTTTCTTCTTACCAATGTCACCTGTGTGCTTGCTCAGGGTGGGTTGGTAAGGTTAGACCTTACTCATGTGAAGTGCCTTGAGGCAGTGTTGATGTGATGTGGCGGTATATAATTAAAATAAATTGAAATTACCTTTGCATGTCATTTCCAACTTGTTTTCTCTGTCTAACCAGTCATACAAGTCCTTTTTCTCCTTCCTGAGAGTTCATCTTCAAATGCAGTTCACTATACACTTTTGCTTTAGTGTTTGCCACCTCTCTCTTTGACTTCTGTCACGTCCTTATACATCTACCTACCTCATCTCTTTGAAGATCCCACTTGTTTTTCACCAATCCCTTCCTCCTTATACTTTCCTGCACGTCCTCATTCCGCCACCAAGTCTCCTTGTCTTCTTTCCTCTGTCCAGATGTCACACAAAGTACCTACCTTACTGTCTCTCTTGTCATTTCTGCAGTTAGTTACACATTTGTCCAGCATCTCACCACCATTATCACCTACTGCCTGTCTCACATCATAACTGAATTTTACTCTACAGTCTTCCAGCATCTGATCCTTTGGTCAACCCTCATTCGCGTCCAACTTCTTCATGTTCCAATTCATGATACAGATCTCCATCTGATGCTGTCAAATTGTACTCTCTCCTTTTCCAACACCTTACAGGCCCCAATTTCCTCAATGTGGCATTTCTTACAGAACTGGCTACTTCTATGCCTCTTCTGCCACTCTTGTTCATGAAATTTAAATAAGGACCCAATAAGTGAAACATTTTCAAATATTTTAAATCTCACCTTCTTCTTGTGCTTTTTGAAGTTCCTTACTGTGATGGAACCCAACTGTAAAGAAACAATAATGTTAATAATAATAATTAAGCTTGCGACCAGTATCAGGATCGACTTCTGATACCGACGTAATTCAAGTATCGGAGAATATCGATCCGACCCGTGACGTTTTCTGATACGTGAGGAGCCACTGCAAATCCTTTCAACTGCTGTTGTTACCTCTCTGCTTTGTTTGCTGCCGAACAGGAGAAGGGGAGGTTTCTGAAGCCGAGCTGTTTGAGAGATCTCTCTTCCGCAGTGTTCTAGATGCAGGGAGTGGCTCTTGGGTTCAAATTGACTGTTCGTTGAGCACGGATTTTCCGAAAAATTAACTGAATTGTTGCTGAAAATGTGTGCTGTGAAACACTATGAAATTCTATGAAACGCCAGCTCAGATTGCAGCTGAGGAGGAGCCCAACAGAGATTCTGTCCGCTGAAAGAAAATCTCCATTAAAGTCCTGTGCGTGAGCAGCACTGATCATATATTTAGAAAATAATGGTTCATTTTACAGTTGAAAGGCTTCGTGTTTCCAAAAAGTTCAAAGTATGCACAGCACAAAAACAGCAAGAGAGAAAGAGTGACAGAGGGAGAGAGGAAATGAGTGAGAGAGCAATTGAGAGAGAGAACTTAGTTTTCAATTTTTACTGTTAACACTTGCTTTGACAGTGTAAACATGTTTCTCATGTTGGTAAAGCTCCATTGAAATTGAAAATTGAGAAGAGAGAGACACACACAGAGAGAGAGAGAGAAACAGACAGACAGAGCGTGAGGGAGAGAGGGAGACAGAGACAGAGTGAAAGGGAGAGACAGAGGGGGAGAGAGAGAGAGAGAGGGAGAGAGACAGTGAGAAAGAGAGGAAGACGGAGACAGAGAGAGAGAGATA